>NC_060892.1:306489-331489 GCF_014805685.1 Silurus meridionalis
AAGTAGATCAGTAAAGTAGAATATATTAAATGTAAAACACACGCACTTATATACACATCTGTATTACTCAAAATAGTGTCTAACAAATGTAAAATATTTAATTACATTTTTCTATTTATTTAATTTAATTAATCAGTTTCATTTGTGCCAATTTAATTAAAGTAATAAAAAAGTGTATTGCATTAATTAGATTTATTCTATTATATTTTTATATATTAAACATTTTATTTAAAGAAAGCAGGCATTTCATTAAAAATTGTTTGAAAAATGTAAACTGTTGATGTACATAAAAATTAATAATAATAATCTGCGTTAATAAAAAAACACCAAACAATTTTATGTTTTGCATTCCTTCCCCCAAACCATTGGCCTGTTTTTATATTGTTTTGCAGGTGGGACAATATAAATAAAATCTGTCCCGTGCAGGTCTTTACCTCACATCATATTCATATATTAATAAAAAAGTATTTCATATTTTGTAACCTAATAAATGAATCCAGACTGAACATCCACCATATAGAACACAAGCAGAGAAAAGATGATGATGATCAGGAATGTCTCTGTTCTCTAGTAAGAACTTCAAGACAAAAAACTGAACCCCATAACATTAGACCAATGAAATTACAGAATGGGTTCAGGTGAACCAATGAAACTCTTTATATTAAATCAGATGCGCTCCCACTGAATCGGGCCGCAGCACATCATAAATATGGATGATGTTCCTCTGAGGTTTGACCTGCCGCTCACTCGGACTGTCTACAGGAAATGTGAATCATTCGTCACTCTGAAAACAACCGGGCATGAAAACACACTTCACCTGTGTTCTGAGCTGCACGGCATCGGGAGAAAAGATTCACCGATGGTGATTTTTAAACGCACAACGATGCTAAAAGAAAAACTCTCAAGAGAAATAGTTGTGAAAGGAAGGAGGAAGACAGTGAACAATGACTTTCTTGGTCTGCTACTGTTTAGATACAAGCCGTGTAACAGACACTGTCTTTCATTAAACCCTGTGTAAAGTTCATTAGTTTCAGTGTAGACACCTGCGGCTTATAGACAGGTGCGGCTTATTTATGTTCAAAATAAACATCTTTGTAAAATTCAGATGGAAATTACGGTAAGTATCGGACACAACATCAAAGGCTTTGTGAGGTTAAGGAACAGCATCACACTGAAAGTGAAATTACAACATGACTGTGTTTAAGAGTCTCTGAAACAGTGCGTGTGTGTGGGTGCGTGTGTGCGTGCATGCGTGTGAGAGTGTGTGTGGGTGTGTGTGTATGTGAATGTGAGTGAGTGTGTGTGTGTGTGTGTGTGTGTGTGTGTGTGTGTGCGTGTGTATTTGTGCGGACAGGAGTATTAATCAGTAGCAGAATGTGTCGGGGTGTTGTGGAGGTTTGGGTTCATGGCAGCCATGTCAGATTGTGATTTGGGGAATCTGCAGTTTAAGGCAACACCTTGAACTCTTTGTGATGTTTCTCGAAGCGTTTCTGAACAGTGTGTTGCAGTGTGGATGTGCAAAGAGCTTTACCCCTGCCATAAAGGGGTATATCTGCAGGGGTCTGGAACAGTATTTAGTCAATCTTCTCTTCACCTGTCACTGGTTCTAATGTGATGGCTGATCAGCATGAATACAGTTGGTCACCAAAATAATTCTCCAGAAGAGAAGAACAGACAAGAAACAGAGCAGAAGAAGTTACTAACTGCGACCAGGACACTTAAGACTGAATAAACGGAAACATAAACAGGTAAAAGTTTCTTTTCACAGAACTTGTGTTGGAAAATGAGATGAAAAGTGAAAGAGATTTTGAGGTTTTATCATGCAGTCTTTCACACATGAACACTACGAGAACCTGCTCTGTAGAACTCTACCTTTAATCTTTATTATTTAGTTTTTCCCTCAATCACACGTCTGAGCGTCTTCTGTGACTACAGGAACATTCCTCCATCTCTGTGAATGTTCACACTGCACCTCAAAACCATGTTCTTCGTTAAACCCGCCGCAAAAACATTCAGCCGAGAGCTCTAGTGGGGGAGCATGCATCATGTGACCACCATCATCATGACCAGGAGATGAAGAACATAAAATGATGCCCAAGAACCATACAGAGGCGATCTGACTTGAACAAATGTTCACCTTTTCCCAAAAACTATAAACCCTCCTGAGCTATGAGATATAAAGATGGGATTCTGAGAGATTTTTTAAATCCAGCGATTATAAAAAGCTCATTGTGTAGCATCTCTACACTACATGAATGCCAATGGAGATACATGGAAGCACACACTACAAAAGCCATAAATCCATCTGAGGATCTGAAGATGCTGAACCTGGTATTGATGAGTTTAATAAACACACAAACAAACAAACAGCACTTACCTGAAGGAGGTCATGACCATACTGCAGAGTCAACATGTCCAGATCAGACAGAGCAGATTGGCTGAAAATGTCCATGTGCATGTCCGAGGTGCTGCTGGAACCCTGTTCTCTGGAATGATCACAAACAGAAAGCTTGGTGAGGAAATGATGCATTATAAAGCTCATAATATTTTTACAAATAAAACAAACACAATAAATCTTGTGAATATTTTATAAAGCTGTTCTGACGCTTGCTCAAGATTTTCCATCTCCCACAATTACATTTTAACATCTCAGAACCTTCACCGCAGAACAACAGAGAGAATTTCCTCTTCAGAAAATCAGGGTTTGTGTCTCAAACACGTCTCATCAGCTTTTACTACACAATAATGTATTTGCAATACAGTGCACAGTGTGTATATGATGTGTGTGTGCATTTTGGACAGTGTGTTTTTGTTGTGTGTGTGTGTGGGGAGTATGTTGTGGGTGTGTGGGTGTCTGTATAGTGTTGTGTGTGTATGGTGTACAGTGTGTGTACGATGTGTGTGTATCTGTGTATGGTGTACAGTGTGTGTACGATGTGTGTGTATCTGTGTATGGTGTACAGTGTGTGTACGATGTGTGTGTATCTGTGTATGGTGTACAGTGTGTGTACGCTGTGTGTGTATCTGTGTATGGTGTACAGTGTGTGTACGCTGTGTGTATCTGTGTATAGTGTACAGTGTGTATGATGTGTGTGTATCTGTGTATGGTGTACAGTGTGTGTATGATGTGTGTGTATCTGTGTATAGTGTACAGTGTGTGTACGCTGTGTGTATCTGTGTATAGTGTACAGTGTGTATGTATGATGTGTGTATCTGTGTATGGTGTACAGTGTGTGTATGATGTGTGTGTATCTGTGTATGGTGTACAGTGTGTGTATGATGTGTGTGTATCTGTGTATGGTGTACAGTGTGTGTATGATGTGTGTGTGTGTATGGTGTACAGTGTGTGTGTATGTGTGTGTGTGTTTGTGTGTGTGTATAGTGTACAGTGTGTATATGATGTGTGTATCTGTGTATGATGTACAGTGTGTGTATGATGTGTGTGTATCTGTGTATGGTGTATGTGTGTGTGTGTGTGTGTGTGTGTATGTGTGTGTGTGTATAGTGTACAGTGTGTGTATGATGTGTGTGTAACTGTGTATGATGTGTACAGTGTGTGTATGATGTGTGTATCTGTGTATGGTGTACAGTGTGTATGATGTGTGTGTGTGTATGTGTACAGTGTGTACGATGTGTGTATCTGTGTATGGTGTACAGTGTGTGTGTGTGTATCTGTGTATGTGTACAGTGTGTGTGTGTGTGTGTGTATGATGTACAGTGTGTGTATGATGTGTGTATGTGTATGTGTGTACAGTGTGTGTATGATGTGTGTATCTGTGTATGGTGTACAGTGTGTGTGATGTGTGTGTATATGTGTGTGTATGTACAGTGTGTGTATGATGTGTGTGAATCTGTGTATGGTGTACAGTGTGTGTGTGTGTATCTGTGTATGCTGTACAGTGTGTGTGTGTGGTGTGTATGATGTACAGTGTGTATGATGTGTGTATCTGTGTATGGTGTACAGTGTGTGTGTGTGTATGGTGTACAGTGTGTATGATGTGTGTGTATCTGTGTATGGTGTACAGTGTGTGTGTGTGTGTGTGTGTATGTACAGTGTGTGTGTGTGGTGTGTATGATGTACAGTGTGTGTATGATGATGTGTGTATCTGTGTATGGTGTACAGTGTGTGTGTGTGTATCTGTGTATGGTTACAGTGTGTGTGTGTGTGTACGATGTGTGTGTATGTGTATGGTGTACAGTGTGTGTACGATGTGTGTGTATCTGTGTATGGTGTACAGTGTGTGTGTATGTGTGTATGTTGTACAGTGTGTGTATGATGTGTGTATCTGTGTATGGTGTACAGTGTGTGTGTGTGTGTATGTGTGTGTATGGTGTACAGTGTGTGTATAATGTGTGTGTATCTGTGTATGGTGTAAAGTGTGTGTGTGTGTGTGTGTGTGTGTGTGTGTGTGTGTGTGTGTGTGTGTGTATAAAACCTAAACAGAAAGTGATAATAGCTGCAAGAGACAAAAGGACGAGAGAAAATTCGGTTCCTACCTTTACACTTGTAATATCAGCAGAATAATACAAAATATTTCAACCCTCAGTCCATCACTGACACACTCACACACTCACACACTCTCACACACTCTCACACACTCTCACACACACTCTTACACACACTATCTGCCCTTCAGCATGTGACGTACATTAATTCTTTACCTATCGAGTCACAGTCACGTCATGTGACACTTTCAGTTCTTCCTTTTCAGCCACACCCACATGGGAAAGCACCTTGTGGGGTTGAGGAAGTTTCATTCTTTACTTTTTACAGCTGATTTTTATTAAAAAATAAAATAAAATAAAAATAAACATGAAAATACATTTATACTGCATTCTGGATTATATCAGATTTCTCTAAGTATGAGAGATTTCAAAACACACCACTACAGTGGGCTTAGTTTCAGTTTAACCACAACAACACACACACACACACACACACACACACACACACACACACACACATTATTAAGAAATTCATCATCAATGTAAAAACCCAAAAACAAACCTAAAGTTACTAAAGAACTAAAGTTTTTATTTTTATGAGTTTTATTAGATTTTTATCATTTTAAAATAAATTGTATTATTTATTTCTTGATCTATGAAAATCACGGTTCTTCTCTTGAATTGTGTTTCCGTCCCCTGTTCCTCTGAGACACGGTGCAGATTCACGGTGCAGCTTGTGGTCGCACACAGTGATCTCCCACACCGTGTCACCATGCAGCTCCTTCACTGCTCTCTTCTCATCCCATCCCCATCACATCTAACACACTCATGTGATCAAGTCAAACTCATTTCCTGATCGGACCCGGACCTCATTTTTTCCACCAGTTGAACCAGTACACACGTGTTAACTAACACGCTTTAGTGGAGGTGTGATACACATGACCTTTCTATTTGCATTTCTATAAGATGTAAACAGACGCCACTAGGACACATCGATGGAGGGATTTTCTTTTCCCCATTTTTTGGTACATACAACGACTGACATATGCTTCCTTAAACACTCATGAGATCTTCTCCCAGAGCAGAATAGAGAGATACTGCATCTCCCCCTCTTTTACGTACATGAACTCGTGCTGAGATTACATAACAGAGACTGCATGCCTTCACCAATCAAGTCTCTACAAAGAAATAATAAAAACCTAAATGTCATTAATAAAAACAGCAATTTTAATGGGTATATTCACAAAGAACTGTTTTGCATATGCAAATGTTTATAGCTGCAGGGTGTAAATTATAACAGGAAATGCCTGAACTGGAAAGGTGCTTTTAGAACCTGCTGTGATCTGGACAGACATCAACTTTACTCCACATGGGACCACATCCTTATGGACTGGTACTGAGAAGTGGTATTTTTTAAAACTGGTATGTAATCGGGTCAACAGCGGACTAAGGATAAGATTCAGGAGAAACGAGATTATCAATACTTTTTTCTCTTCGTGATTTGGTGTTAAATTGAATTAGAAGCTGCAGCTTGTCATTTTCCGTCTCTGAATGACGTCATCATGAGACTGACGATTGCTCGACGTACACGTGTCCATGCACCTGCGCGGTGTGTGTTTGTGTGCAGTCATGCTGGACATGTTGAAACATTTAGAAGTGCGGACTCACGTTACAAAACTGAGCGACACCGGTGTCAGATGCAATATAAAGACAGTAGTGTAATAGTGAAGAAAGGAGGAAACGTAATATAATGAAACATTTGCAAACAAAAGTCTTCTACCTCCAGCAGTGCACCGTATACTGTCTCTGTCTGTCTTCTCATTCATCATCACATAAGATTTAGTTAGTACTAGTAGTCTTTGGGTTTAAAATGTAAATCCAAATATGAATTAGCCCACAGGAAACGCTAGGCTAGAAAAGGTTTCAGCATCAGTGAGGAATGACAGAGACAGGAGCAGCCCCTTCACCATAACAATGTGTGGGAACATGACCCCAAAAAAACAACAGTCTCGTAGGGCTGAAATATTTATTGCCCTTCACTACAGTGGAGTCGGAGATGGTTCAGGTAAAGAAGTAATAGAAGTCATTAATATAAGTTTCCCTAATTGCAGAATTCTATACAGTGTAACCTTGATACTTGCGAGTGTTCCGTTCTATGACCCTCATAAGTAACAGAAAATTGCGAGGTTTTGATGTTTCCTTTCTCAAGGGGAACTGTACATGTGCTGTAGTGTAAATTAAAAACATTTCATCAATGTAAAAAAATTGTGAATTACTTGTCATAAATGTTTAGGAGCCCTTTACTGTTTGTAGTGGTGATGGACAGGTTGAAGGACGAGGTCAGACAGGAGTCTCTGTGGACTTTGATGTTTGTAGATGATATTGTGATTTGTGGTGAGAGTAGTGAGCAGGTTGAGAAGAGCCTGGAGAGGTGGAGGTACATGCTGGAGAAAAGGGGAATGAAAGTCAGTAGGAGTAAGACAGAGTACATGTGTGTGAATGAGAGGGAGGGCAGTGGAGAAGAGGTGGAGAAGGTGGAGGAGTTCAGGTACCTGGGGTCAACAGTGAAAAGTAATGGAGAGTGTGTTAGAGAAGTGAAGAAAAGAGTGCAGGCAGGGTGGAGTGGGTGGAGAAGAGTGATAGCAGGAGTGATTTGTGATAGAAGAGTATCTGTGAGAGTGAAAGGAAAGTTTATAGGACTGTGGTGAGACCTGAGATGTTGTATGGATTAGAGACAGTGGCATTGAGTAAAAGACAGGAGGTGGAGCTGGAGGTAGCAGAGCTGAAGATGTTGAGATGTTCATTGGGAGTGATGACGATGGACAGGATTAGAAATGAGTTTATTAGAGGGACAGCGCATGTAGGACGTTTTGGAGACAAGGTGAGGGAGGTGTGATTGAGATGGTTTGGACATGTGCAGAGGAGGGACATGGGGTATATCAGTAGGAGAATGCTGAGGATGGAGACACCAGGAAGGAGGAAAAGAGGAAGACCAAGGAGGAGGTTTATGGATGTGGTGAGGGAAGACATGCAGGTAGTTGGTGTGAAAGAGGCAGATGGGGGAGAACAGGGGGGGATGGAGACGGATGATCTGCTATGGCGCCCCCTAATTTCCCCACTGTGGGACGAATAAAGGTTTATCTTATCTTATCTTATCGTAATGGAAGAAGCCGAAAGGAGATGTTGTTGATGAAAATGTTTTATTTACTACTTTAAATGAATAATACAAAAATAAAATAGTATTTAAAAAAACGTTATGTCATTTATTAGTACAAACTTATCAGCTTCTCTCAAACTATCAGATCTTTCACAAGTTACTTTTAATCTGGTTCCAAATAAAAAGTCACGAACTATCGAGGTTGCGAGTATTGAGGTTCCACTGTTTTACATTCTGTTGTGCTCCTATACAAATGCTGTGTTGTGCTTAGGAAATCTCTCTCTCTCTCTCTCTCTCTCTCTCATTCTCTCTCCCTCTCTTTCTTTTTCTTTCTCGAATTGCCTTCTTATTTAAAAAATGTGCTTTATGTGCATTTTTCTGTTTGCTTAGAGAAATGTTGAAACTGCAGTAGTAAAGTTTAGCAGTAATAAAATAACTTGACATTTTGTAACATTTTTCACATCCTGTCGTTTCGCACCAAATGATAGAGTAGTATTGATAACAATATCGAGAAGAACCGGTATTTATAAGCAGTATCGTATCGGTAAAATGTAAGCGATTCCCATCTCTACACACCCCACATCTCACCATCTCACTGCTCATTATTATCCTACAACAGCAGTCCTTGTCATGGTTTATTAGACCCTGTATGAGAGTGTAGTGAAGAGACCCCAGTGGAGAGCGTTTGAGTGTTTGGGCTGAGGAGGAAGTCCCCTCTCCTGATCTTACGCTGAATCTGTAGGCTTGGCATGAAGCCACTGCATGACTCTGCGTGCCTCTGAAAGCCTGAGAGTTTCCTGGAATGTTTTGATCATGGATTGCGTAACTGCAGCGCCCTTGTGCCGCCTGAGCAGGCATAACACACATATCTCCAGCTCATTGCAGTGACAGAGCAAGAAAACCAAACGTTTATTGACGCCTACATGTCTGAACACTTTTAATGCAGTATTGTCCTGTGTGTTGTGTGTATGTTGTGTTGTTTGTCCTGTGTGTAGATGTGCGGTTTAATGGTGTACTGTACACACTTTATACGGCTCAGTAAACCACAGAGACAGAGGTGGAGAGATGTTTTACAGCATCGTGCAAGATTCTGCATGAAATCATCACTCAAATTATCAGATTAATTGAATTTATTTAAACAGGGTCAAGGCCATGTCATGATGGACATTCAGTGTCGCCCAGATGAGGATGAGGTTCCTTTTACGTCTGGTTCCTCTTGAGGTTTCTTCCTCATCAAGTTTCAGGGAGTTTTTTCTTCACCAAAGTCACCACTGGATCACTTGAAGGGATAAACTTATAATCACTAAGAACAAACTAATAGGCATTGAACTGAATTGTGGAAAATTTTTATATGTGTAAAGCTGCTTTACAGTCTTTTCACATGAACTGAGTTGATTAAAGAGTCTTATAAAAATTATAATCGGAACATAACAACCATTAAAAATCTTTGGTTATTAAAGTACATTTCAAGGCAAATACTTTTAGTTTAAAGGGACACTTTTACTGGAGTCACATTTTTCCGTGTCTCTACTTTAACTCAACTACACGTTTGTGTTCTTCGTCCACCACTGGTTTAAGGAGTCTGATGGTTACAGTCTGGACATTACAAGCAGATGGGGTTTAATCATTTTCCTTCTTTTTCTGTAAAAAAGGGAATATTTTGTCGTCCCTTTGCGCTACACCTCACCACTGTGCTGATTCTCCTCCTCCGTACAGTAAGAATGGATTTATATCTGCACATTTTGTGCTATTTTTCCAGCAGAGTGTGTGGGCAGACAGGATGTAGCCTTCAGAGTGACGCTATTTATTATTCATCTTAAAACTCAGATTTGCAGAATTGCTGGTGTGATAAACGATGTATCCGTTACACAAACGTAATCCAGATCGCCCACTCAGCGTGCACGGATCTGCTCGAGAGAAATCCACGTCCGTTTAACATCAAATCATAAAAATACAATGCAAATCCAACAGGTTAGTTTACACCCTTTTTCCTCATCAGACACTGGCGTAGTCTCCAAGAGCCTGATTCACTCCACATACCTGTGAACTTATTCCTACAAATACATCAGCAGCTGCAGGGCCTTCAGATTCTTGTAGAAATACCAGGAACATATTCATGTCCTCATGAAGCAGTGTGTGTGTGTGTGTGTGTGTGTGTGTGTGTGTGTGTGTGTGTGTGTGTGAGTGTGTGTGTGTGTGTGAGTTTGTGTGTGTGTATTTTATGTAAATCAAGCATTAACATGTTTATTCACATTCTATTACAGCAGCTCTAAAACAAATCTGACTGTTCTGGCATGTTACTGTTTCCATAGTAACAACTCGTCCAGATGTAATAGTATATCAGGTGTTCCACAGTGTCTACATCTAATAAATCTGTGAAGGAATGTTCTTTATTGTAACATTGTAGAGAGAAGGAGTCTCCGGTGCCAGTTTAAAGTTAAAGCTGTAACTGCTTTTTTCCACCACTAGAGGGTCTTCAGGAAATGATGAAACGACTGTGTTTCTAGCTGCAGTATCGTAAATGATGACAGGAACTATTGTAACATATCTTGCACCTCAGACACAACACTTAAAAAAAAGTGTTTCTTTGTAACTTTTACTGCTACTGTAACACTGCTTCAAAAAACTAATATAAATATAAATAAATAAATCCACCCACTAACAGGTGCCATAATGAAGAGATAATCAGTGTTTTTCACCTCCTGCCAGAATGTTATAATGCCAGAATGTTCTGCCTGGTTAGTGTATACCTTCACTGCATTCAGAAAGTTATCGGACCCTTCAATGTTATGTTACAGTCTGATACTTCAATCATTCACATAGATTTTTGATGGATGATTTTTTTTCATAGATGATTGACACTCAGTCACACATAATGACAGAGAAAAATTCTAGAAATGTCTGTAAATGTATTCTTATTTTAAAAAAACGAGACTGTGAGAGACTGTGAGGGACTGAGAGAGACTGTAAGAGACTGAGAGAAAATTACAGAGACTGAGATGGACTGAAAGACTAAGAGAGACTGTGAAAGACTGAGAAAGATTGAGAGAGACCGAGAGGGAATAACAGAGACTGAGAGGGATGGATAAAGACTAAAAGAGACTGAGCGAGACTGACAGGGACTGAGAGAGATTAAGACAGACTAAGAGAGACTGAGAGGGACTGATAAAGACTAAAAGAGACTGAGAGAGACTGATAGAGACTAAGAGAGACTGACAGGGACTGAGAGAGACTAAGACAGACTAAGAGAGACTAAGAGAGACTGACAAAGACTAAAAGAGACTAAGAGAGACTGATAGAGACTAAGAGAGACTGACAGGGACTGAGAGAGACTAAGACAGACTAAGAGAGACTGAGAGGGACTGATAAAGACTAAAAGAGACTGAGAAGTACTAATAGAGACTAAGAGAGACTGACAGGGACTGAGAGAGACTAAGACAGACTGAGAGAGACAGAGAGAGAATGAGAGAGAATGAGAGACTGTGAGGAATGAGAGGTACTGAGAGAGACTCTGAGAGAATGACAGATAATGAGAGAGACTGTGAGGGACTGAAAGAGACTGAGAGAGACTAAATGAGACTGAGAGAGACTGCAAGAGACTGAGGGGACTGAGAGACTGAGAGAGACAGAGAGAGAATGAGAGAGACTGTGAAAGACTAAGAAAGATTAAGCGAGACTGAGAGAGACTGATAGAGACTGAGAGAGACTGAAAGAGACTAAGAGAGACTAAAAGAGACCAAGAGAGACTGAGAGAGACTAAGAGAGACTGATAGAGACTAATAGAGACTGAAAGAGACTAAGAGAGATTGAAAGAGACTGAAAGAGACTAAGAGAGATTGAAAGAGACTAAGAGACTGAAAGAGACTAAGAGAAACTAAGAGACTAAGAGAGACTGATAGAAACTAAGAGAGACTGAGAGAGACTAATAGAGACTGAAAGAGACTAAGAGAGGCTGAAAGAGATTAAGAGAGACTGATAGAAACTAAGAGAGACTGATAGAGACTAAGAGAGACTAAGAGAGACTGAAAGAGACTAATAGAGACTGAAAGAGACTAATAGAGACTGAAAGAGACTAAGAGAGACTAAGAGACTAAGAGAGACTAAGAGGACTGATAGAGACTAAGAGGACTGATAGAGACTAATAGAGACTGAAAGAGACTAAGAGAGATTGAAAGAGACTGAAAGAGACTAAGAGATTGAAAGAGACTAAGAGAGACTGAAAGAGACTAAGAGAAACTAAGAGAGACTAAGAGAGACTGATAGAAACTAAGAGAGACTGAGAGAGACTAATAGAGACTGAAAGAGACTAAGAGAGGCTGAAAGAGATTAAGAGAGACTGATAGAAACCAAGAGAGACTGATAGAGACTAAGAGAGACTAAGAGAGACTGAAAGAGACTAATAGAGACTGAAAGAGACTAAGAGAGACTGAGAGAGACTAAGAGAGACTGAGAGCGACTAATAGAGGATGAAAGAGACTAAGAGAGACTGATAGAGACAAATAGAGACTGAAAGAGACTAAGAGAGACTGAGAGAGACTAAGAGAGACTGATAGAGACTAAGAGAGATCTGTGCAAATTTAAGACAAAGTTGCATGTAAAAGTCATAATATTTAGCCTGACTGCTGAAGTCTAAAGATGATTAGAACCTGTAGAGCACTTACTGACTGGTGGACTCTGCAGACCAGCGCAGGTTGAAAGGCGCATCAGCGGTGAAACTCCAGGGTGTGCAGAGCGGATTCTGAAACAGTGTTTATGTTTTTTTTTAGAAGATAAAAGTGCAAATGAGAGCAGAACCAACATCACTGCAAACCATGTGCACAGAAACTGATGCAGAAATCTGCTATTAAACATAACACTGGTTATAACCTGTGAATCTGGAACGAGGGAAGAGGGAAAACATGTTGAAATAATAAAATGATAAGACAGAATGAACGCTTGATGGCATTAACACTTGTGTAATCTATTGGTGTGTTGTGTTTTCCCTCTTAAGGCATTTTTCCATCTCAGAGCGTTGCAGCAGTTCCAGGGAAAAGGCTAGACGTGTAAGATTAGTGTAAACCCTGTGAGATGTTACCTCCATAGCAGTAGAAGCCAAGCCCAACATTCCAGCATTCATGTGTGTTTCCTCTGTAGGAGAACAGTTCTGTCCTTCCATGGCAGAGGAAGTGAAGAAAAATGGCATCAGGTCAGAGTCAGGAACATGCTGACTGACCTTTATGTCTTATATGTGCCATGACCTAAAGACAAACAAAAAGAAAGAATCAGATCAGTATATCAGATCAGTGTATCAGATCAGTGTATCAGATCAGTATATCAGATCAATGTATCAGATCAGTGTATCAGATCAGTATATCAGACCAGTGTATCGGATCAATGTTTTAAATCAGTGTATCAAATCAGTATATCAGATCAGTATATCAGATCAGTGTATCAGACCAGTGTATCGGATCAGTGTATCAGATCAGTATATCAGACCAGTGTATCGGATCAGTGTATCAGATCAGTGTATCAGATCAGTATATCAGACCAGTGTATCGGATCAGTGTATCAGATCAGTATATCAGATCAGTATATCAGATCAGTATATCAGATCAGTATACCAGATCAGTATATCAGATCAGTATATCAGATCAGTATATCAGATCAGTATATCAGATCAGTATATCAAATCAGTATATCAGATCAGTATATCAGATCAGTGTATTAGACCAGTGTATCGGATCAGTGTATCAGATCAGTATATCAGATCAGTGTATCGGATCAATGTTTTAAATCAGTGTATCAAATCAGTATATCAGATCAGTATATCAGATCAGTGTATCGGATCAATGTTTTAAATCAGTGTATCAAATTAGTATATCAGATCAGTATATCAGATCAGTGTATTAGACCAGTGTATCGGATCAGTGTATCAGATCAGTATATCAGACCAGTGTATCGGATCAGTGTATCAGATCAGTATATCAGATCAGTATATCAGATCAGTGTATCAGATCAGTATATCAGATCAGTATATCAGATCAGTATATCAGACCAGTGTATCGGATCAGTGTATCAGATCAGTATATCAGATCAGTATATCAGATCAGTGTATCAGACCAGTGTATCGGATCAGTGTATCAGATCAGTATATCAGACCAGTGTATTGGATCAGTATATCAGATCAGTGTATCAGATCAGTATATCAGACCAGTGTATCGGATCAGTGTATCAGATCAGTATATCAGATCAGTATATCAGATCAGTATATCAGATCAGTGTATCAGATCAGTATATCAGATCAGTATATCAGATCAGTATACCAGATCAGTATATCGGATCAGTGTATCAAATCAGTGTATCAAATCAGTATATTGGATCAGTGTATCGAATCAGTGTATCGGATCAGTGTATCGGATCAGTGTATCGGATCAGTGTATCAAATCAGTGTATCGGATCAGTATATCGGATCAGTGTATCGGATCAGTGTATCGGATCAGTGTATCGGATCAGTGTATCGGATCAGTATATTGGATCAGTATATCGGATCAGTGTATCGGATCAGTGTATCGGATCAGTGTATCGGATCAGTGTATCGGATAAGAACAAAAATCTTAAATTTTCTACCTAGTGTAAAGTAAATGAGAATAAATAGGTGACAGGAGAGTGGAGGAGAAAGCGAGGAGGAGAGGAGAGTGTGATGAGAGGAGGAGAGGGTGCTGAGAAAAGAAGGAATTAAGTGTTTTCAAAATGCTCCACAGTAAGTAAGAAGAAGGAATAAAAGCTTAGCTCCTGGTTCAGGGCGTATCCAATGAGAGGAGGGGTAAAAGGCTAAGAGTTGAGCAGGAGGTGTCTGTGTACAAGTCTAGATGTATCATGTGATACGTCTCAGGCTCGCTGCCCTACAGCTACAGAGCAGAGCGTGTGGGTTACGAGTGAGGACCAGACGCTGGAGCGTAGACATAACAAACACCCAGAGAACAAACACAACCCTGAGACTGTAAAAAGTTCCTGACCGGGTTAATGTTCATCTGCCACCAGCAGGAACGTGTTTTAAACGTCATTATCTTTATGGATGAATGAAGCACGATTTGTAACAATTTGAACATCACCAAAACACATTGAGAAACTCATTTAAGAGAAACACACACATCACGGGGAAGAACAGTACATCTATACGAGCTCTGATGTAGGCATAAAAGATGGAATAAAGGAAAAAACAACCAATAAACCAACCAACCAACCAACAAATAAATAAATAAATAAATATGCTTAAACATCACAACAGAACAAACCCATAACCAAATAGATGTTATAATGAAGCATGAAATCCAACACAATAGAGACCATATTAATGGTCAATAAATGATCAGAGATCAGACTTTATTTTTCTTGTAGATGAAGTTCAGATCTGCTGTAAGACTTGTGTGTTTAATTTTATTTTAGATCAATAGACAGACAGACAGACAGACAGACAGACAGACAGACAAACAGATGGATATGTTTCTTGTCGCAGTCGCCTGATTGGGAGAAACTCACTCCTCTACAGTCATCTGCTGTTTTGCTGATTGCTAAATGATTCCCTATTTGTGCTTAGGAAGAAAACACAAGACCACGTGATGGTGGTCACATGATGAGAGCATCATGCAAAAATGATGGCTGAACACGTCTCTTATCTGATGGTTTCATGTGGATTTCTCCTTTACAACATCAGGAGAATACATCCACTACTCTCAAGTCTAGACTGGTGCACCTTGTTCCAGACTGCTCATCCTCTGACATACATTTAAACTCTGCAACTGATCCAGAATGCAGCAGCACGACTTCCTAACCTTCAACGGTCTCCTTCACCCCCCTACTGCTCCACTGATCCCTCCATCCTCTACCACTTCTCCACTCTTCTCTCCATCCCCTACCACTGCTTTTTCCATCTCTCAGGGTAGAAGACTGTTCTGGAACAAATGCCCACTTGGTGTCCGTACAGCTGAGACCTTCCTCTTCCAACCAGACTGATATTAGAACTTCAGAGATCTTCACAGGGTTCTAACAGAGCCTTTAATAATTTGTTTCTCCATACCAGCATGGATTAGCTGTTCTCACACCATACAGTAGCATAAAAGGTAATAGTGCTGTGTTCCAGTCCCTGGGGTCACGTTAGGGTTAAGTGCCTTCATTAAGGAGCCAATCAGGATAGTCAGAAAAAAAGGAATCAACCACACAGCGTAGAGCAGACCAAGTAAGTAAACCAGGACTTCTCTGGCTCAACCATCTTCAAATGTTTAAAATGATCATCAAGCTCAGTAGTGTTACTGTTCACTCCGTCTGACGCTTCCCAGATCCCGCAGAGGTCAAATCAACTAACAAGTGTTTATCGTTCCCAGGTCCATCCTGTACAGCGATCAATAGGCAGTGATCATTATTGGGCTGCAGAATGACCTCTTCCTGTAAAGCACCATCATCGTTACAGGAAAACCGATTGAGCAAATACAGTAAGGAGAAGAATTATGGCTGTCCATGAGAAACATGAAGAACCTTCTCTGGACTATCAGTATTAACTGATCATTTTAACAAGTCAGAACATTTTCCATTCAAATTAAATCAAGAGAAAAGAGAAAATGTAACAAATTCTATCCATCAAATATAATTTAATTGTATTATAAGAAGCATTATGATGCAATAACCATATCTCATTACTACTTCTACCCTCAGTACTGATCCAATACCCTACTGGTCTCCAGAGCTGCCTGATCCACCCTGATGCCCAGATGGAGATCTTATTATTATCAATAGGAAACCACTCCCTGTTGCTGAAGATGCCTTCACATGACCAGCCTGTAGATCCATGAGATAACTGTGGTTGGAAAACACTGAGGAACCATGAAGATGGATTTGGACTGTAATTCATATAAAGTTGTGATTCAGTGGTTTGGGACCACAATCTCCATGAACAATTTTGCAGTCAAGTCTCCATCAATAAACATCTGATAACATCAACAATGATGGAACTGTAATGAAGTGATATTCGGTGTCACTCAGACATGGATGAGGTTACTCTGAAGGATTCTTTCTCCTACCATCTCAGGGTGTTTTTCCCTCACCATCGTCACCTCTGACTCACTCATTATGGATAAATGTAAAATAGATATTTGTGTTCTGTAGTAATCTGTGTGTGGTGTAAAGCTGCTGTAGGACAATGCTCATTGTTAAAGTGCTGTATGAAAGGCTTTGAAACCATGCACACATTTGTTTGCTTTGTTGCTACACGTACACAGATCCGATCTCTCCGTCTGATTTAACCTGACATTCTAATGTTGATATTAAGTCGGCGGGAACAAAAAACCGAGACGTGATGTTCCTGATCTGCTGTGTCACACCTACACTCCTGAAATTACTCACAGCTTTTAACAACCAAAGCTGCACATGTACTACACCGAGTCATGTGTACAATCATACATCTGCACCTTAACATCTGTACACCAGATTATATACAGATTTAAAGCCTCAATGTATCAAGTCCTGATTTTACTGTAAGTCAAAAACACACAACAAATCACCACATTATCTGTGTAAAGCTGCTTTGAGACAATGTTCATTGTTAAAAGCGCTATACAAATAAACATGAATTGAATTGAATTTTATATATGTATATATACACACTACTACATATATATATATATATATATATATATATATATATATATATATATATATATATATATATATATATATATATAATAATAATTTGCACTACTCTATATCCATTGCATTGCTGCTCACCATTGCCTAACTTACCATTGTATACATCCACCTGATTTCTGTTTATAGTAATAGCCATCTGTATATTATGTTATTATACATACAAATCTGTAAATTACTCTATAATACCATTTAATTTATATAACCTTGCTACTTCTGGTTAGACCTAAACTGCATTTCGTTGCCTTGTACTTGTACATGTGTAATGGCAAAGTCTAATCTAATCTAATCTAATCTAATCTAATCTAATCTAAATGCGCTGTCATTAGATGTCATTTGTCATAATAATATATATAATATACTTCCATGTACAGTATATTTATACTCATTAAAAGACCGAGTGATTTGTTTGTGATCAGTGATCAGGCTGATTGCCTTGAAAGGGTTTGATTCACTAAAAAGAAGCAGTTCATGAGGGTTTTTTGGTCTACACTTAAAAAGATTCGATTTCTTGCTGTTATTTACAGGTTTATGTTTAATTTTTTTGTCATCACATTAAAGCGCTGCTGCTATAAACCGGTCGAGAAACCTGATCACATTTATATTATATACATTGTGATACCAGTGGCGGGGAGGCAGACCACCCTGGTAGCTCCGCCCCTGACAACAGAGTGCTCAGCTTCATCTCCAACATCCTGTACCTGTATATAACACAGTAACATGAGGTTCTTTAATTTCAAATCGCAATACTAATGAAATTATTTAAAACTAAATTGAAGGAAAATAAAATGTTCCTGTCAGTGTTATGAACAGGGACGTTTCTGCACACACCGAGTCACGTGTTTGTTTGTGCACCTGTATGGTAATTAGCACGTGTCATTTAGGGCTTTTGTTCTTTGTTATGTTTTAATTTTGTGTATTTTTATTTGTTGCCGTTTTTCTGCACGTGCATCTGCTCCTCACTTCATCTCGTTATGTGACACTTACACACACTTTACAGTTTTAAACTCGGTACAACCAAATCTGCTGCACACAAATCAGAGCTGCTCCTTAAAATAAATCAAAAACAAAACAACAAATAACTTTTTCATTTCATTCTGATCTCATATTTTCATTTCCAATCCTATACACTATAATCAGAAATACTACAGCCATCCGGCTCTAGACATGAATCATGTTGCTGCTTCGCCAGGAAAAGATGTGTGTCGCCTTTAAAGTTTTCACATGTTCCTGAGAGAGAGAGAGAGAGAGAGAGAGAGAGAGAGAGAGAGAGAGAGAGAGAGAGAGAGAGAGAGAAGAGAGAGAGAGAGAGAGAGAGAGAGAGAGAGAGAGAGAGAGAGAGAGAGAGAGAGAAAGAGAGAGAGAGAGAGAGAGAGAGAGAGAGACAGAGAGAGAGAGAGAGAGAGAGAGAGAGAGAGAGAGAGAGAGAGAGAGAGAGAGAGAGAAAGAGAGAGAGAGAGAGAGAGAGAGAGAGAGAGAGAGAGAGAGAGAGAGAGAGAGAGAGAGAGAGAGAAAGAGAGAGAGAGAGAGAGAGAGAGAGAGAGAGAGAGAGAGAGAGAGAGAGAGAGAGAGAGAGAGAGAGAGAAGAGAGAGAGAGAGAGAGAGAGAGAGAGAAAGAGAGAGAGAGAAAAGAGAGAGAGAGAGAGAGAGAGAGAGAGAGAGAGAGAGAGAGAGAGAGAGAGAGAGAGAGAGAGAGAGAGAGAGAGAGAGAGAGAGAGAGAGTGTAATATTTCACAGCTGGAGAAGGTCATTCCAGGACAGAGGTTGTCTCCTTCTCCTCTTGGTGGCTCCTGGTTTCAGCATGTTAAAGACAGGATTCTTCTGACCTGAGCAGATTTGACTCTCTGACTGACTCAAGGCTCCTGTTTCACACGTGTCTGATCCTCTCTGATCTCGATCTGCTCCACATCGCCAGTCTCTCAGAATAAAAACATGGCAAAGCTGCTAAAACAAAAAAGCACTGCCACGTATACAGTGTGAGTTACACGTTAGTGGTTTGATGAGTTTCGAGTGTTTCTGGATGAAGGCTCTGAGCTGTGACTTTGTCCTGAAGGGGTTTTCCACCCTGCATTACTTCATTCTCCTCAAAAGAGTAAAGCACCAGCAGCAGGAGAACATGGACCTTATCCAGCGTGACTCTGGTAATCTCCTCAGTCACAGCTCAGAGCTCAGGAGCACAGTCAGATCTGCTCCACTTGTTTCCTCACTTTGGGTTCAGGGAGTCCTATAACCCTGATGGCCGATGTTTCTGATGTCCATGAACACCTTCAGGACCAACATGTGATCTTATTTAAAGCCAGGCTTGAGGAAGTAGATCTCTTTTTGAGGCGGAGGCATTATGAAAACGATCTGTAGGAGTTAGGTGCAGAAGGTCACACTTTGTCTGTTTCAGGTTTCACTATGAAGAGAAAGGAGCTTCAGCAAAAGACATGGGTGGGGGACAGGCGCAAACAACAAACACCTCAAAACAGAGTACTTTATCAATCAGGACTAGTGGATACTGGATTCAAAATAAATATTGACATGATACTAAGGAGAAATGTACAGTTTATTGTGTAGAAAATAAGGAAGGATCACCATCCCACATGTTCTTGTTTATCTGGAAATTCTCTGAAAAGATGAATGACATCATTTTCATTTATTTATTTATTTACTGTTCACTTTCCTGTTTTATGGAACCTATCCCTTCTCCCTGAGAAGCTGAGTAACACCTTCACCTGGGAAATACCGGCATTGCATTTAGTGTTTTGTCTTCTGAAATAAGGTGGAACAAGTAACAATACTTCAGTGGGTTTGATATATAACTGGACTACAGAAAACCAAATCTACAACATTACCCAGTCCTATCAGTGAAAGAGTCACAAATAAACCCCAGCTGGGGGCTAGGGCTAGGGCTACATCCCTGCAGCGTCCCAACATACCGTACAAAAATATAAAACATTTTCATATTTTTTATGATTATCACTATCGTAACTCAGGGACCACCTGTATACCTGAAACTGGTGTGAGAATCTACTCCCAGACCCCAGAAAAGGACGATGTGCTGCTCCACAGAGCCACTCTTTCACACAGAGGGACATGAGGATACAAGTGCAGGTAAAAGAACAACTTAGTGCTAAAACAGGTCCAAACACATCCGAATCAACAGGAACATAAACAAGAAACATGTGCAGATCAGGAGTTCAGCAAACTACATGCACGGGGAAAAACAAGAACGAGAGAACAAAAAAGGAAATCAAAAACGCAGAACAAACGGCTCAGAAACGCAGACGGCAAAACACGAGGTATTTATACACACACACCCGATCACAGGCGTAAACACAATGGGGGTATGGAATGTGTAATGTGGGGTGGGGATGTGTGTGTGTGGGGTGGGGATGTGTTTTGATTTGTTTGGTTTGTTTATTTTACAGGGACAATAGACTAAAGAAAACTGAAAAGCGATGGCGTGAACACAGGGCATAGAGAATAAAGCTCGTCTCTGATTAGGCTTTTACATAAAAACAATCGTCACAAAAAACAAAACGAGCACAAATAAACGAGTGTATGCAAAGAACTCTATATGTATACAGTATGTTATGAGTTAATAATTAACAGTAGCACAGTGATGGGGTTGTGTGGAGGGGGGGTGGGAGGTTGAACGATGATTACAGTTAATGTAAAAATAATAAGCTTGTGCTTGTAACAATCACATCATTTGTGTTGATGAATTTAATGAAGTTAATGATCATTAAACTGATCATTATCCAAAACGCACATTCTGATGAGTTATAAACAAAAATAAACAGTATTATCTGTAAATATGTAAATAGGCTAATAATATCTATAACTAAATCTCATCCCTGAAACTCTTTTGAGGTCTGTTTCTGTAACAGCAGCCTGTAATTAGTGGGATTTTTAACATTCTGTTATTTCTTTAGAGCACTGAGTGTGTGTTTATTGCTGTAATTGGACACTTTGTGTGTCTGGGTGGGTTTATTCTGTATTATCCTGCCATCGGCAGCAAATTCAATGGTGGTGAGTCACGAGCGACCTTCTCCATGGTAAAGGGTGGAGTCGCTCCTGTGTAACTGTGCGGTCTGCTGAGATCTTTCTTCAGCCTGACTGAAATTAAGACAATAAACACCACCAGCAGCAGATCAGTGCTCAGAAACACAGCAGCTGTTTTCACTCGTCTTTCTCTTTCACTGCTCTCTGCTGTTGTTTACACAAACAGATTCCTTTTGAACCTGATCTCCGAGATGTGATGCTGCGTTCCATCTAACAAAGAACAAAAACGAACAAAGAAATATACATAAATGTGCCATGTCAGAACCTGAGGTTTCGGCGTATGACCTGGCTGATTCTACAATCAGATACACACCGAGAGACACAAAAGCACACAACAGCCAAAAGATCTTTCAGATCTTCCTGTAAAAGACTGTGAGTTCCAGTCCAAGTCAACATGACTGCAGAGAATGGATAACTTAGTAAACGATATCTCTTTTTTAAAATAGAGCTCAGAAGAACCTAATGAAAGGAACTGCAGTGTGATGAAGCTCCACACACTCGCTACAGTTTCAGTTTTTTCCATGAGCTTTAAGACACACTTTATATGATTGTTAGTCCAGAATCACAGGATGGACATTTCTAACAAACTGATCACTACATAACTACAGCAGAACTGTTCCAGAGACACATTCTAACACACATACATGATCCCAGTTTTAACATTTACAACCTTTTTCCACACATGCACAGGTTTTACACATGAATCCAACACTAATTAACCATCAAAGGTTATGAGCCAAAACCAGTAGAAATCTCAACCTTCAGAAGGACAGAGCAGTGATGTACAGAAACTCGATTCAGTACAATTAATGAAATTTTAGTCATTTCTACACTACAGAGAGAGAAAAGAGAGAGAGAGAGAGAGAGAGAGAGAGAGAGAGAGATGTGCTACTTATAATGAAGCTGTTCATCAAAATTCATCTTTTGTCTAGAGTCATTTATAAAAATCCCCATATTCACCATGTAAGTTCCACCACACACAAGATTCCTCCATGGAGCTCAGTAAGGTCATTAGATGGAACTGGAACTGGATGTTACTATGGTTACAGATGTGTATAAGCAGAACATTCATTTAGATTCAACTTCCAGCCAATCACAATCCACTATTCACACCTGAACTTCCAGCCAATCACAATCCACTATTCAGACAGAATGTTGTACAAACATCTGATAAACAACTCAACAATTTTAGCATCTTGCCAAAAGGAAATAAAACTTCGTCTTATATTTAAAGGTGATAGTTTATATTAATGTGTATAATTAATAATGAATTAAGATACATTAGTAGTTGCTTTATAAGCAGGTAAAAGTGTTTTCTGTGAATGCAGAACATTCAATTCAATTAATTCATGTTTATTTGTATTAAGCTTTTAACAGTAACCATTGAGCAGCTTTACACAGATAAAGTGGTGATGAAGAATGAGAGCAGGACTGTGAAAACCCACTGCAGCACTCATGTGCCTGTTAAAGTGTAAATAAATATAGCATTAAAATGATTGTTGTCTGAATAAAGCTCTACTGTGTGCCTGCAACCGCTGAAGGAACTGATTAGAAGGTCTGGATGCAGTAAATACAAACTGCTTCTACTGTTTTTCTTTCAACTGCTTATTACACAAGAAAAACACAAACAAACAAAAATAACAGCATCAAAATCTGCAGAAACGATCGCATGAAGGTTTTACTGATCCTGAAGTGAAAATAGAAACGATTTTCAGATCATTTATATTAATAAACGGATACACACTGATACACACTGATACACACACACACACACACACACACACACACACACACACACACACACGGATACACACTGATACACACACAGATACACACTGATACACACACACACACACACATACACACATACACACACACATACACACACACACACACACACACACACACACACACACACACACACACACACTGATACACACACACATACACACATTGACACACTAATACACACTCACACATACTCACACTCATACACATTGTGTAGTAGTGTTACAATGTGTCACAGTGTACAATGCGTTACAGTGTGTTAAAGTATTACTGCATGTTACAGCATGTGAGTGTACAGCGTGTACAGTGTTACAGTGATAAAAGCTCTTACACTCATTACATCATTTGTCTTATAGGCTTTAGAGAATAAACTTTCCCTGAAATCTCCAAAAGTACAGAAATGAATACCGCGTGTAACCATGACGATAGAAGGAATGATCTACTTCCTGTGCTGCAGCGAGCCTGAGGTGTGAATGTGAGACTTGTGACGTTATCTGTAATCTTTTACCTCATTCACACTGAGAAATATATGTCTAAGTCTTCTATATCTACACAGCTGTACTTTAATTTCAGCACACACACACACACACACACACACACACACACACACACACACACACACACACACACACAGAGCATAACAATGTATCCCCTACATCAATGCCTTGGGGTTCCATAAAATTCTGGAGTAAGAACAGGAGCTTTGAGGATGGATTTGGACTGTAGTTAATATCAACAGTCTGCTACACTGACTCAGGACTACAGTTTGCTCTGATCTCCATCACTGCATCTCAACATCATTTATCTGTAATAAATGGACATTCGGTGGAACCCAGATGAGGATGAGGTTCCCTCTTGAGTCTGGTTCTCTCAAGGTTTCTTCCTTCTGCATCTCAGGGAGTTTTTCCTTCACCACAGTCTCCACCGACTTGTTCATCAGGGACAAACTTACACTTATAAACAACATCTTCATTTTTATCTCCACATTATCTGTGTAAAGCTGCTCTGAGACAATGTTCATTATTAAAATCACAACACAAATAAACATGAATTGAATTGAATACCAGTCTCTCAGAGGAAAACTAAATACTCTGTAATAAATCTGTATTTTATATCTGTCTTTTTCTCCTCTCTTTTCTTTAGACTATCCTTCTTACTTTTTTCTTCTATTGTAACTTCCTTCCATCCTCCTTGTTCCAGCAGAGGTCAGAGTTAGTCGTGAGGACCTGTACCCCTCTACGTTCAGTGTAAAAAACATTAATAGGAACCTAAATCTGGAGCCGTAACTGTTGCCTCATTATCTCACACTCACACATCAACCAGTTCCAAACTTAGACCTGTGGTCAAACCTCTCTTACGTCAACATTACAGCGTTTCCCCATGACGTGTTGCGTGTGTTCACATCTCACAGATAAGCACATGTGGTTCAGTGACTGCTGCTCCTGCTTCCTTCATCTCTTCAGCACTGAAGAGCAGGAGGAGCTACGAGGAAGCGCTGAGCCAAACACAGATGCAACTGACTGCCAGAATCCTGGACTACTATCAGAGACTAGATTTACCCCAAACCTCTGCACAGTCACATGACACATCACATGACTTTCTGCACCTGATTCACCATCCCCCTTTAATTATTGTTTGTATTTAATGCTTTCACAGTGCTGATTGTCTCACCCGTCTCACGTGTCCTCATGGTCAGGTTAAGGCTTCTTTTAGTTTTCTGAGCATCATTTTTTTTTCAGGTTTCAACATTTTAAACACATATATATTTGCCCTGGAATCCTCTTTCCTCATGATACAGATCTGAACAGAACATCAGATCACAAACAGAGGCGACACCAAAAGACCTGAAATGACTCGGTGAAGTGAAAATAACTACATGATCTT
>NC_060892.1:336489-458989 GCF_014805685.1 Silurus meridionalis
TATAGTAAAGTTGAGTATAATGAAGGTGTTTATAGTAAAGTTGAGTATAATGAAGGTGTTTATAGTAAAGTTGAGTATAATAAAGGTGTTTGTAGTAAAGTTGAGTATAATGAAGGTGTTTATAGTAAAGTTGAGTATAATGAAGGTGTTTATAGTAAAGTTGAGTATAATGAAGGTGTTTATAGTAAAGTTGAGTATAATGAAGGTGTTTATAGTAAAGTTGAGTATAATGAAGGTGTTTATAGTAAAGTTGAGTATAATGAAGGTGTTTATAGTAAAGTTGAGTATAATAAAGGTGTTTATAGTAAAGTTGAGTATAATAAAGGTGTTTATAGTAAAGTTGAGTATAATGAAGGTGTTTATAGTAAAGTTGAGTATAAAGGTGTTTATAGTAAAGTTGAGTATAATAAAGGCGTTTATAGTAAAGTTGAGTATAATTAGGGTGTTTATAGTAAAGTTGAGTATAATAAAGGTGTTTATAGTAAAGTTGAGTATAATGAAGGTGTTTATAGTAAAGTTGAGTATAATGAAGGTGTTTATAGTAAAGTTGAGTATAATAAAGGTGTTTATAGTAAAGTTGAGTATAATAAAGGTGTTTATAGTAAAGTTGAGTATAATAAAGGTGTTTATAGTAAAGTTGAGTATAATTAGGTGTTTATAGTAAAGTTGAGTATAATAAAGGTGTTTATAGTAAAGTTGAGTATAATGAAGGTGTTTATAGTAAAGTTGAGTATAATGAAGGTGTTTATAGTAAAGTTGAGTATAATAAAGGTGTTTATAGTAAAGTTGAGTATAATGAAGGTGTTTATAGTAAAGTTGAGTATAATGAAGGTGTTTATAGTAAAGTTGAGTATAATAAGGTGTTTATAGTAAAGTTGAGTATAATAAGGTGTTTATAGTAAAGTTGAGTATAATAAAGGTGTTTATAGTAAAGTTGAGTATAATAAAGGTGTTTATAGTAAAGTTGAGTATAATAAAGGTGTTTATAGTAAAGTTGAGTATAATAAAGGCGTTTATAGTAAAGTTGAGTATAATTAGGTGTTTATAGTAAAGTTGAGTATAATAAAGGTGTTTATAGTAAAGTTGAGTATAATGAAGGTGTTTATAGTAAAGTTGAGTATAATAAAGGTGTTTATAGTAAAGTTGAGTATAATAAAGGTGTTTATAGTAAAGTTGAGTATAATGAAGGTGTTTATAGTAAAGTTGAGTATAATAAGGTGTTTATAGTAAAGTTGAGTATAATGAAGGGTTTATAGTAAAGTTGAGTATAATGAAGGTGTTTATAGTAAAGTTGAGTATAATAAAGGTTTATAGTAAAGTTGAGTATAATGAAGGTGTTTATAGTAAAGTTGAGTATAATAAAGGTGTTTATAGTAAAGTTGAGTATAATGAAGGTGTTTATAGTAAAGTTGAGTATAAAGGTGTTTATAGTAAAGTTGAGTATAATGAAGGTGTTTATAGTAAAGTTGAGTATAATAAAGGTGTTTATAGTAAAGTTGAGTATAATAAAGGTGTTTATAGTAAAGTTGAGTATAATGAAGGTGTTTATAGTAAAGTTGAGTATAATGAAGGTGTTTATAGTAAAGTTGAGTATAATGAAGGTGTTTATAGTAAAGTTGAGTATAATGAAGGTGTTTATAGTAAAGTTGAGTATAATGAAGGTGTTTATAGTAAAGTTGAGTATAATGAAGGTGTTTATAGTAAAGTTGAGTATAATGAAGGTGTTTATAGTAAAGTTAAGTATAATAAAGGTGTTTATAGTAAAGTTGAGTATAATGAAGGTGTTTATAGTAAAGTTGAGTATAATAAAGGTGTTTATAGTAAAGTTGAGTATAATGAAGGTGTTTATAGTAAAGTTGAGTATAATAAAGGTGTTTATAGTAAAGTTGAGTATAATGAAGGTGTTTATAGTAAAGTTGAGTATAATAAAGGTGTTTATAGTAAAGTTGAGTATAATGAAGGTGTTTATAGTAAAGTTGAGTATAATAAAGGTGTTTATAGTAAAGTTGAGTATAATGAAGGTGTTTATAGTAAAGTTGAGTATAATAAAGGTGTTTATAGTAAAGTTGAGTATAATGAAGGTGTTTATAGTAAAGTTGAGTATAATAAAGGTGTTTATAGTAAAGTTGAGTATAATGAAGGTGTTTATAGTAAAGTTGAGTATAATGAAGGTGTTTATAGTAAAGTTGAGTATAATAAGGTGTTTATAGTAAAGTTGAGTATAATAAAGGTGTTTATAGTAAAGTTGAGTATAATAAAGGTGTTTATAGTAAAGTTGAGTATAATGAAGGTGTTTATAGTAAAGTGAAAGTTCGGAGAGAAAAACGGCTCACTCACCTTCCTGCAGTCAGATGTTCCTACAGCAGTCTCAGTAATGAGCAAACACATGAAATAAGTTCCTTTAGTAGAGAATGAAATGATAAAGTAATAAAATGAGAGAAAAGATAAAGAGACGGAACCGAGAAGAGAAAGATAAGAGAAAAAGAAACTTCATAGAGTTGTGAGTGTATCGGGGACACTCGGTCATTTCCGGAAACTTCCGCCGTGACGGAGCAACGTGCGACTCAGCTGACAGGCCCCGCCTCTAAACCCACCCACAGGCTCCGCCCCCTCAGTCTCGATTAGTCACTGCGCACTCAATAACATTTCAACCGTCCAATCAGATCGAACTGTGAGCACGATGACATTGAAGTAGCAGTCAGAAGAAAGAGGAGAAAAAAACAAGAATAAAAAAGTTGTGTGAAAAGGCAGAGCGGAAAATCAACACCGCCTTATTTACTTTTTCAAGTGTTCGATAAATAAACAAGTAAACAAACATTTAAATAAAAGATTAAACAATTAAATTAAATTAAACAGTGCATTTCTTACTGGGATGAATAAAGTATCTATCTATCTATCTATCTATCTATCTATCTATCTATCTATCTATCTATCTATCTATCTATCTATCTATCTATCTATCTATCTATCTATAATAAAATTACCATAATGGTCAGACAAAAAATGTGTATATGGCGCCATCTAGAGGCAACGGAGCACGGCGTCTAATAGCAACACCAAACAGTATTCTGTTCCAGGATCATCTGCATCCAATCAGCTACTGTCTAAAACCCTGCAGATGGATTTAAATAGACCTCAAAATAATCCAAACGAGTTAAATTACCAAATAATAATGATTATAATGATAATAATACTTATATGGAACTGTTTATATATTTTGTGTTGGGAGAAGTTAGATATAAAGATAGATAGAGAGAGAGAGAGAGAGAGAGAGAGAGAGAGAGAGAAATTAATAACAATATTTAAAAGACAATGTAGAATATTCTATGAATATAAATTAATAATTACACAGAGTTGAGCAGAAGCGGTCTCCACAGAGGATCATCCGTCTCCATTCCCCCTGTCCTCTACATCTGCCTCTTTCACACCAACTACCTGCATGTCTTCCCTCACCACATCCATAAACCATTGGTCTTCCTCTTTTCCTCCTTCCTGGTGTCTCCATCCTCAGCATTCTCCTACTGATATACCCCATGTCCCTCCTCTGTACATGTCCAAATCATCTCAATCTCACTTCCCTCACCTTGTCCCCAAAATGTCCTAAATGTGCTGTCCATCGTCATTACTCCCAATAAACATCTCAACATCTTCAGCTCTGCTACCTCCAGCTCCACCTCCTGTCTTTTACTCAATGCCACTGTCTCTAAACCATACAACATCTCAGGTCTCACCACAGTCCTATAAACTTTCCCTTTCACTCTCACAGATACTCTTCTATCACAAATCACTCCTGCTATCACTCTTCTCCACCCACTCCACCCTGCCTGCACTCTTTTCTTCACTTCTCTAACACACTCTCCATTACTTTACACTGTTGACCCCAGGTACCTGAACCTCCACCTTCTACACCTCTTCTCCCTGCAACCACACCCCTCCACTGCCCACCTCCTCCTCCATTCCTCAGGCATCTTCTCACCTTCCAAAATCCTGTTAAACAATCTGTTTAAAAACTCCACTGCATCTCTCCCAAACATCTCCATGCTTCTACTGGTATGTCATCTGGTCCAGCCGACTTGTAATAACAGCTCTGTATTAATAATATAATTAATAATAATAATATTTTCTACATAATAAAATGTATAATAATCGCTCCTGTACATAGTCAAGCACAATTAATTCATACACACAGGAAAGGTGCTGCAGAAAATCTGCTTTTTCTTCTTCTTTCGCTTGGTGTGTATTTCATCCAGCACTAGCTCTCAATTTTTGATCAATTTAGAAGTTTTCTAAAAAACAAACTTCCAAGAACTGTGCACATGTGGAGCTTCTGTTCCGGTGTGTGGTTCAAATGATTGTGTTTTAATAAAGCACAGAGTATTTTACACTAGCAGGATGAAGTAATATAAAGATAAAATGTTTTATTGAGCAGCTGCAGGACAGAGTGTTGGGATTCTGATGTTCTCAGTGTTGATACCTCGTCTGACAGTAGAGGGCGACATAACCGAGCATTTATCTTAAATGATTCCTGATTAAAATCACACACATTTAATTCACTACACGAGACTGAACTTCTCTTCTGTTTAACTTGTTGTAGTAAAAAATCAGTGGAAAGTGTTAAAACAGAAAGCAGCCTTCAAACCTGAGACTATCGGAGCATGAAGAGTGAGAAGAGACTCACCTGAGGACAGAAATCACTGATCACAAAATATGAGCTTCCATTACTTTTGCTAATTTTATTTGTTTTATTGATTAAAATAATTAGAGCAATTTAATAAATATAGAATATATAATGATCAATGTCTCTTTTTTATCCATTTCTATGTATCCTCCTCTCTTCCATCCTCCTTTCCTCCAACCCTGATTCCTTTATACCTCATTTCTCCATCATCATCTCCTCTCCTGCATCCTCCAACCCTCACTCCTCCACCCTCATCTTCTCCATCCTCCTTTCCTCCATACTTAATTTCTTCACCCTCCTCTTCTCCATCCTCCTCTATGCCATTCATCCACCCTCATCTCCTTCACCCATTGTTCCTTCATACTTCTCCCCACCATCTTTATGTCATCCTCCTCTCCTTCATCTCCCTCTCCCCTATTTTCCTTTGTTCTCAATCAATCTCTCCTTCATCTTCCTCTTCTTTATCCCCTGCTCAACATCCCTCTCTCCATCCCTCTGTCCTTCATCTGCTCTATGTTTATTTTAGATGTAACTCATTCTGTATCAGTTGTTTTTCTGATTAAAATATTCTGTTGAATCAAAAAGTATTTTATTAAATATGGAATAAACAGTGACAAATTCTCCTTTCGTCTGTTTCCGTTTTGTTTTTCTTCCAGAGAAAAACACTTTTCATTTAGCAGAACGTGTCCATGTGTGTCTGTACAAAAAGAGAAAAAAGGAGCAGAATGAAAGGAACCCTGTTAGAAACTGTGTTCCAGTCTTCACTGAAGCCTCTGTCATTATAACAATGTTGTATGGAATATAAAAGCCTGAGGTTGGTCTGGTGTCTGGGTAGATAAGATGTTTTGTTAAAGATCCTCTTGATCTTCCTCACAACTCATTGAGGTTCTTCAAATGGAATATTTTATGAATTTTTAAAACTCTCTAGTTAACATCTTGCTTGTTTTCACTATTGAGAATCTCTCAGATCAGGTGTGTTTATATTTTATTACACAGCTGAGAAAGTGAAATACTGAAAACTTTTTGGTAATAGTTTGATTTCTGTGGAAACCTCAAGCTGAAAGTGGAGTTAGAGGAACGTGTGAAGGTCAGAGGGCGAGAATCCTTCAGCGCACCATCATTAGAGAAGTAAAAATGGGAAATGGACACTGACGAGTTCTAATTTTATCTCCACAATCTGATCAGGAATTGTGCTGTTCAGATAACAGATGGCAATTCTCATATAAATGATTTTTTTTGTCCATTGTAGCACAAAACTAAACATTAATCCTTTACTAGGAAGGAGGAATTGATGCTCTCTATCTTACCTGTTAGGTAGGTGAGAGAATCCAATCTCTCCTGGGGATTACCACAGCATATCTCCAGCCGAATGAAAGAAAAGAAACACTTGTATCAGACAGTAAATCTCTGCATCCTCCAGCCTGCATTGTGACTCCTCCCTGTTCTACTGTGTATCGCTAAAGGCTGTCAATCAGATTCAAGCAGACAGACATATTCTAAGATCTGCTCTGACAATCCAACCATGAAATTGTGGACAGAAACACAAATCTGTTCCACTTCACACTGCTTTCTCTTCTATTTTCTATAAACGAAGGGAAATGTTTACGTACATATGATTAAGTGCGGGAATGTTCTCTCAGACCTGTTCTTCAGCTCCAGTCCTACATGCTGTCCACCGCTGTGCTTCTCTTATTTACCTCCAAGACTCATCACATGAATGTCTCTGAGGTCTAAAGAAAATGGAGGTGATCAAGATTTTGTTGTGGCTGCTACTAAGTTGTGGAAAAATACGAAGTATCCAAAAGTTTAGAGATTCGCTCTGTTTACAAGAAAGTACTTTATTTATCTACGTTTCCACACCATCATCTTCAAAACAGATCCCTTGCACAGCAATACAGCGCCCCCTAGTGTTCTACCATGTTCTTCTATATATGAATACATCTGAGTTAGACTATTTTATGCCTAAGGGGGAAATTAAATTGATTTAGTCTTAGATATAATTAAAAATCCATTTGGAAGAAAAGCTAGAAATGGTGAGAAGGTCGTCCGACCCTGAAGCTAGCTAGCGTGTCTCAGCATTGGGAAAGGGTTTGTTCACCACTTCCGCTTCATGTGTTGTTATATTGTGTTTTTGTATAGTATTGATGGTTTCTATAATTGTGAAGTGATAGTGGTGGTATTAAGAGGTGGATTAAGTCGGGTACGTCCTCGCTGAAGGACCAGGGACCAAATGCACGGCCCACCACTGTATTTTTTATAAGCTTTTTCACACGTTCTACTGTTCAAAGTTTTATATAAATAAACAGGAGATATATAGTTTCTGTGCTTTTAAAGCAAATCATCACAGGTGCTCTGCATTTACATAAACTCCAAACTCAGCAGCTTTTTTTAACCACATGGTGCAATAACAATAACCTGCTCCTTAACACCTCCAAGACAAAGGAGCTTATTGTGGACTTCAGGAAGGAGGCAAGAGGCACACATGACACCACCCACATCAATGAGATGGCTGTTGAGCGTGTCTCCAGTTTCAAGTTCCTGAGGATCCACATCTCGGCGGACCCGTCCTGGACTACCAACACCTTCAGTCTGGTCAAGAAGGCTCACCAGCGCCTCTTTTTCCTGAGGACACTAAAGAAAAATCAGCTCTCCTCGGATATCCTGGTGAACTTCTACCGCTGCGCAGTAGAAAGCATCCTGACCAGCTGTGTCACAGTCTGGTATGGGAGCTGCTCTGTTGCAGAGCGTAAGGCACTGCAGCGGGTGGTGAAAACTGCCCAGCGCATCACAGGGACTCCACTCCCAGACATGGAGGACATCCAGAAGAAACGCTGTCTGCGTCGAGCTCGCAGCATTCTTAAGGACTCCTCTCATCCCGCCCATAGACTGTTCACTCTTCTGCCCTCCGGCAGGCGTTACAGGTGCCTCCGGACCAGGACCAGCCGACTAAAGAACAGCTTTTTTCCTAGAGCTGTCTCGTGAACTCTGCCCCTCGCTTATCCTACTGCCCTTCATACACTACTACAATCCCAGACACGCATTCTCCTACATTCTAAAGTGACTGAAAGCCTCCGGCAGCAGGTTGTCCAGATGAAGGCCAAAGGGACGACCCTATCAGCCATAGCAAGACAAGTTGGTCCTTCCAAATCTGTGATTTCAAGAATATTGAATCTTTACAACATCACAAACTCATTAAAGTCTGCCAAGAAGGCTGGTCGTCCACGGAAGACATATACAAGAGAGGACAGGATACTGCGGAGGATCTCAATGGGCAATCGTTTCCACACTGCAGCTGGAATTGCTCACCAGTTCAGCGCTGAACAGGGTAAGGATCTGTGTCGTCATACAGTGTCTCGACGTTTAAGAGCATTTGGACTGACAGCCCAATCTGCAGTGACCAAAACTCTCATTAGCAGAAAGAATCAAAAGGCTAGACTAAGCATGTTGTGTGGACAGAGGAGAACTGGTCCAAAGTTCACTTCAGTGATGAAAACAAGTTTAATTTATTTGGGTCTGATCGGATACAATATGTATGGCGACAAACTGGAGAAAGACTGAACCCAAAGTGTGTAAAGAAGTCAGTGAAAAGTGGAGGAGGAAGTGTCATGGTTTGGGGCATGTTTTCTGAAGCAGGAGTTGGGTCTCTTATACAGCTACATGGCAGAGTGAATGCAAATGTTTATCAGAACGTTCTTCAACAACATATGGTTTCTTCCCTCCGTTCATCACCCAATCAGCCCGCAGTGTTCATGCAGGACAACGCTCCATGTCACACAGCAAAACGGGTAAAGCAGTCCTTGAAACTGAAAACATTGAAATAATGACATGGCCTGCCCAGAGTCCTGATCTCAACCCAATAGAGAACCTCTGGAAAATCCTTGGTGACAAAGTTATGGCCAAGAAACCCACTACAGTCACCGAACTGTGGAGGAGACTGGAAGAAGAGTGGACCAAAATCACACCAGAGCAATGTGAGAGACTAGTGCTGTCCTGTGGCTGCAGATGTGCTGAAGTCATTCAGAGCAGAGGCCTGGACACTTCCTACTAATTGCTGACTGTTGTAAACTTCAGAAAATATTCACAAACCAGTGGAGGAATTTGACCAAATCTGGAAAGTTTCATTTGGCAGGGTGAAGGTCAAAACAATATTTCCCTGATGTTGAGCACTTCTCTCCAAACTCCATTTGATGTTGTTCTTTCCTCCAGAAGGAGCTTCTCAGTAAACCTGGCATCATGGACTTCATAGTGAGTATGTTCAGATTGAGTTTTTTCATGTTGCTACCATTTAGAACCCTATATTTATTATTCAGAGATAAACCCTTGATGAGATGTGACTCTGCATTCGGTGACAGAAGAACCAATTTCCATCCACACTGATCTTCATTTCTATGCAGTAATGTCACTTGAGCTTCCAATTTGTTCATTGAGGTTATTCATTCATCTTCACACCCTGGATGTGATTCCAGACCATCACATGGCCCCACACACATATTCACACCTACAGGAAATGTACTGCAGCGTTTTATCTACATGCATGTTTTGGAGAGATAAAAAAAACAGGAGGAATAAGAAGAAAACCATGTTTATTATAAGTTGGGGAATCATTAAAATCCTCACATCGATCCAAAACATGCTCTACCTCTAATCAGGTCTAAACCAAAAAGAAGCATTAACTAGAGAACATTATTTATCAGGAGGAACCCAGAGAGGAAGTCACCCTCCTCGTTCAGATGTTATGCAGCCCCTCTGTTTTTATGGTCAGATCCAGTCAGGTGTTGATGCTCTGGTTTTGTTTGGTTTAGGATTTTAGCTCAGTCAGCAGATTATCCAAAGTCCTTGCTCTGCCTTGAGACCAGGCATGAAAGCAAACTATTGATTAGTCCAGAGCTGCACTGTGGAGAGATGATAAGCTAATCTTTCCTCCAGAGTCCTGACTAAAGCCCTTCAGAGACTGGGGAGAGAAGTGTATGTTTGCAAAAGCATGTGTGTGTTAGTGTGTGTGTGTGTGTGTGTGTGTGTGTGTGTGTGTGTGTGTGTGTGTGTGTGTGTGTGTGACTCTCTGTGCATTATTAAATCACTTCTGGTGATAAACCCCTTGCAGATGTTCAGGCCTTCTAAGAATTGAAGGACATATAAAGAGGGGTTATTATAAGTAACCCAGAATTTTGGGACCCTTGACTTTTCCAGCTATGTTTCTTTTCCAAAGTTGGAAGCACACAGTTGTTTTTAGACATGTTCCAGCATGACAATGCCCCTGTGCACAAAGCCAGCTCCATGAAGATCTGCTTCACATGGGTTGGAGTGGAAGATCTCCTGCTTTAGAGCTTCACCCTATTTAACATGATGAATGTGAATGCTGACTGCACCCCAGGAACCTCCTGATCTTATCACCTCCATTAGTACCTGACTTTACTAACACCTTTGTAGCCAAATGAATTTCCACAAAATATAGTGGAACATTTTCCCAGAAGAGTGGAGTTTATTATATGGGGACTAAATGTGGAATAAGATGTTTAAAAGTGTATATTACCATGTGCTTTGATGAGATATTGTGATTGATTTAAAAAAAAGAAAACATTTCTATTGAAAATATATAATAATATATAACATAAATATGAAATATATAACAAGTGAAAACATTTGTATCTTTTATTCAATGATATATATATAATTTTATTATGCAATTTATTAGCAAATGTACATATAATGATAGATATTGAGAACAAAGGACGCGACCCATACCAGCGTCCGCGAGGGAAACGAGCCGGCGTCAGGAACAGGCTGAGGGCATGCGCACATTGTGCTCCCTTACCTAGTATCCTGTTAGCCAACGTCCAGTCACTGCAGAACAAGCTCAATGACCTCAGGGCAAGGGTGAAGTTCCAGAGGGACCTTCTCTGCTTCACTGAGACAACAAGAGGAGGTGGAGTGTGTCTGATGGTGAACAACCACTGGTGCGACAGAGCGAGCATTGTTCCCTTTCACGCTTCTGCACACCAAACCTGGAACTACTGACCATCAAATGTTGGCCCTTTGATCTATTTAGCTCGGTCATAGTCAGTGCCGTTTATATTCCACCTCAAGCGGACACGGACACTGCAGTATGGGATTTACATGAGACACTAACACTTTACCAAACACAGCATTGGGACTACTGAACTTTCATCAGCACATCACCTGCCCCACCAGGGGCGAAAGGACACTGGACCACTGTTACACAACACTAAAGAACAGCTACAAGGCACAGTCACGTCCATCGTTTGGGATATCGGACCATGCCACCATCTTCCTCATGCCTGTTTACAAACAAAGGCTGAATCAGGACGCTCCGGTTCAGAGGGGGGTCGTGCGCTGGACTGACTAATCGGTGGCCGCCCTGCAGGACGCTTTGGATGATGCAGACTGGGACATGTTCAGGCGCAGCTCTGATGAAGTCAACAAGTTTGTGGGATTCATCGGGAAACTAGTGGATGATACGGTGCAAAAAAACACCATAAGAACGTTTCCCAACCAAGCTGTGGGTAGATAAAACCATCAGCGACATTCTGAGATTCCGCTCCGCTGCTTACAACACAGGGCTCGACACCGGGGACATGGATGATTACAAGGCTGCTTCCTACAGTGTTCACAGAGTGGTGATGGATGCAAAGCGGCGCTACGGGAGGAAACTATAGTCACAGTTTCAACATAGTGGCTCTAGGAGTCTGTGGCAGGGACTAAGAACAATCACGGACTACAGAACACCGTCTTCTAGAATAGTGAATGCGGACGCTTCTCTGGCAGACGAGCTAAACACCTTTTACGCTCGTTTCGAAGCTGCAGCTAACCACGCTAGTGGTGCTAGCGGCAAAAACAGCGTGCACATTCACCATCTCGGAGCATGACGTAAGGAGGCATTCAAGAGAGTGAATACCAGGAAGGCAGCAGGACCAGATGGCATCACAGGTCGGGTTCTGAAAGCCTGCGGTGACCAGCTAGCACTGGTGTTCACTGAGATATTCAACCTCTCACTGGAACAGTCTGTTGTCCCCTCGTGTTACAAACAGTCCACCATTGTTCCTGTCCCAAGAAACCCCAGCCCGCCTGCCTTAACTACTATCGCCCTGTAGCATTGACCCCAGTAGTGATGAAGTGCTTTGAGAGACTGGTCAGAGACTTAATCACTGCATCACGACCAGACACACTGGATCCTCTACAGTTTGCATACCACCAGAACCGTTCTACTGAGGATGCCATTGCTCATCTCCTCCACACTACGATGAGCCACCTGGACTACAGAAATGGGAATTATACAAAGATGCTGTTTGTGGACTACAGTTTAGCATTCAACACAATAATTCCCTCCACACTCACCTCCAAGTTGGAGGTCCTGAGACTCAGCCTGTCGCTGTGTCAATGGATCTCTAACTTCCTGACAGACAGACCACAAGCCGTACGGGTTGGCAAACACACTTCATCCACCCTCACGCTCAGCACTGGAGCTCCCCAGGGTTGTGTTCTGAGCCCCCTGCTGTACTCACTGTACACATACGACTGTGTGGCCACTTCCAACTCCTCCACTATTATCAAGTTTGCTGATGACACTGTTGTGGTGGGCCTGATCTCCAACAATGATGAGACGGCCTACCTACAGGAGGTTAAAAACCTGGAGAGATGGTGCCAGGAAAACAACCTTCTCCTGAATGTCAGCAAGACTAAGGAGTGGACTTCAGCACGAAGCAGGAGCGGTCATACCAACGCTAAATATCAACGGGACCCCAGTGGAGAGAGTGGACAGTTTCTGGTACCTAGGTGTTCACATCACACAGGACCTGTCTTGGTCTTGTCACACCAACACCCTAGTGAAGAAGGCCCGGCAGCGTCTGTGCCATCTGAGACACTTAAGGGACTTTAAACTATCGATCTACGAACTAACGATCCTTCTTCTACGCAGCCGTGATGTTGTAATTGATGCAGTATGTGGTCTGGCATTGTCATGTTGGAAAATGCAAGGTCTTCCCTGAAAGAGACGAAGTCTGAATGGGAGCATATGTTGTTCTAGAACTTGGATATACCTTTCAGCATTAATGGTGCCTTTCCAGATGTGCAGCTGCCCATGCCACACACACTTATGCAACCCCATACCATCAGAGTGAACTGAGTGCTGATAAAAACTTGGGTTGTCCTTGTCCTCTTTAGTCTGGATGACATGGCTGCCCAGTTTTCCAAAAAGAACTTAAAATTTTGATTCGTCTGACCACAGAGCAGTTTCCCACTTTGCCACAGTGCATTTTAAATGATCCTTGGCCCAGAAAAAAACACCAGAGCTTCTGGATCATGTTTAGATACAGCTTCTTTTTTGACCTATAGAGTTTTAGCCAGCGATGGCAAGTGGCACGGTGGATTTTGTTCACCGACTATGTTTTCTGGAAGTGTTCCTGAGCCCATGTTGTGATTTCCATTACAGAAGCATTTCTGTATGTGATGCAGTGCCGTCTAAGAGCCCGAAGATCACGGGCATCCAGTATGGTTTTCCGGCCTTGACCCTTACGCTCAGAGATTGTTCCAGATTCTCTGAATCTTTGGATGATATTATGTACTGTAGATGATAATAACTTTAAACTCTTTGCAATTTTTCTCTGAGAAACTGCTTTCTGATGTTGCTCCACTATTTTTAACACAGCATTGGGGGAATTAGTGATCCTCTGCCCATCTTGACTTCTGAGAGACACTGCCACCAATTGACCTGATAAGTTGCAAATTGGTCCTCCAGCTGTTTCTTATATGTACATTTTACTTTTCCAGCCTCTTATTGCTACCTGTCCCAACTTTTTTGAAATGTGTAGCTCTTATGAAATCCAAAATGAGCCAATATTTGGCACGACATTTCAAAATGTCTCACTTTCAACATTAAGAGTTACTATATTATATTGTGAATAAAATATAAGATTTGTAAATTATTGCATTCCTTTTTTATTCACAATTTCCACAGTGTCCCAACGTTTTTGGAATCGGGTTTGTATATGCAATATATATCTTAATTAAGAGAGACTTACTTCATGCTGCTTCAGGGCTGGCCCTAATGTTATTTCAGTTGAGATCCAGGGGCTGTGCTCAGCTTCTCTAATAGTGCAGTTCCAACACAGGGACTCTCAACCACCATCCTCAGCTCTGTTAGTAAATTGAAAGGCCATGAAACAGCCATCATTATATCACAGCTTTATTCACCTGCTGGAAAACAGGACAATAAACCTCTGGCCTCATAATATTTATATGGCAGTTTCTTACTTGCTGTCTTGTAAACTGCATGCATGAGGATCTTAGCAGTTTCTATGATCACTTATATACAGAGAGAGTGCTGAGCTCAGAAGCGAGAGCAGACAGAGAAAATTCAATCATATATGTACTGAATCCCCACTGAATTCTGGGCTGGAAGTTCATGCGTGAATAGTGGATTCTGATTGAATGTTTTGCTTATAAACACCTGTAACCATAGTAACATCCAGTTCCAGTTCCACCCAGAGTGAGACAGCGATTGTAATTACCTCAATGAGCTCCATGGAGGAGTCTTGCATGTGGTGGAACTTCTGTGGTCAATATGAGGATTTTTCATAATGCTCTTGAGGCACAAGATGAAGAAAAAAAAACAGCACCAGGAGTTGACTACAACAGCTTCATTATTAGTAGTTCAGAAACTCACATAAACACACAGAATTGTAGATGTAACGAGTTGTTTATATAAAATGCGTAATGAAAACAAATTGTTATTTGGATCCATTCAGTCAGTTTTACTCTGCAAACATCAATAACAGCTTGAACTCCTCAATGTTGGGAAGTGACCATGGAATAAGGTGATGATCCACGGTGAAGTGTGAGACCTTACACCATTATAATGTTCTCCACTTCACCTCAGGACCTTCCTCATCTCCACATCTACACTAACATCCTGGAACATCTCACATCTACACCTGAATTATCACTTACACATCATATTATATCATCATGAGTTTTCAGTATTTTGTCATTCCATGTTTTACTTCTGTTTTTTAATTTATTTGTATGATCATCTTTTATTCAGCAGATTTTGATGCTGATGTGAAGAAATACCTTACTGGTACAAACAAACACATCTGTATGATTCATTAAATTCGTTTTTTTTTTAAGCTACGGATGTGCAACTCTGAAGATATTTATATATGAATCAGTAGTGGAAAAAGCCTAAGGAGAAGCAAAGCATCATCTAAAATCCCATCTGCACATGTGCCTCAGGTTAGTGTGTTTAATATTCAGCTGGAGCATGCCAGAGTTTTTAGAGTGCATTATGAAGGATGTAAAACTTTCTACCTGATAAAAATTAAATTACTATTATAATCGACTGTTTACAGACCTCCAGGACCAGATTTTGACTTTATACATGCATTTGTGGATTTTGCCTCGAACCTGATTGTTTCTGCAGACAAAACAGGAGAGTTTAATAAAAATTTATGGTTCACTGATGAAGCACAAGAGAAGAGAATCTGCAATATTATCTGTTATTGGACAATTTGAGTCTAACAGGTAAAATAATGCTGATTCACATCTGCTCCACACAGATTCTTCACTGTTGTCCCTCAAGGATCAGTACTTGCGCCGCTTTTGATCTCTTTACATTACATTTAAGGAATTTGGCAGACGCCTATTTTCCAGAACGACTGACAGTTATCTCAGTTATACAACTGAATAATTCAGGATTAAGAACCTTGCTCAAGGGCCCAGCAAGGGCAGCTTGTTGGTGTTGGGATTTGAACCCATGACCTTTCACCTTTGTCCAGTGAGCCACCACTTTCCCAGGTTGCCATGAGTTTCGTAATAAGTGATAGTTAGTAATGTTATTAATGTGAACAATAATGGAAAAGTACATACTTTACAAAATTCTTCAAAGAGTCTCGAATAGTTAGAGAAAGTCAGTGATGCTTTTGGTTACCATGTGAAATCATCAGGTGGAATAAATAATGTGTTCACCAAAGTCATTCAGACAAAGGGGTTAGAATCCAAAAGAGGGAATGCAGCAGTGAGGAGGAGGATAAGTGTAGAGGAGGATGAGGGAAGAGGGGGATGAGAGGAGAAAGGAGAGCAGAGTCAGTGTGTTTCGCCACGGAACTGCAGCATATTGAATTCTGAGCGCTCTTGAGGAACACACACAGCTGCACTGAGCCGCCTGAGCATTCATGACAGCGGTGAGTGTGATAACACCATTGCACACCGGAAAGCAGGGAGATGTGAGATAGATAGATTTTATAACCTTGATCTTGTGACACTGCGGCAGTAGTCAGGAAGAGTCGAAACTCAAGGTAGAGCTGTGATTTAGTCCTGTGTTACTGCAGCATTACTGCACGAGGCTCTGCAGATGGAGCAGGTACACTGTAGGAATACAAAGAACATCTAGAAAAGATTTTAATGGCATGCAGCAATGTTTTAGGTATTATTATAACAATTAATGTAGAGGAAAATAATTATCTGTCAGAAAACAAAAAAAAAAAACGTCCACGAGATACCAAAGAGAAGCTACCCCAGTGTCAAGATCGCCCCCTGTGGGCTGCAGAGACCCCCAAGGACCCATGAGCCATGTTCATCAACAAGAAGCTCTATGGCCCCAATAAATAACTAAAATATATTTTACACAATTGAATTATGTACTAAATTCTGTAAATACTTTTTGCTCTGTAATAATGTAGAATTTATTTTGCACTGTTGGGGTCTTTTACTGTGAAATGTGTGAGATCCAACATTGCTTGTGTGTGTGTGTGTGTGTGTGTGTGTGTGTGTGTGTGTGTGTGTGTGTGTGTGTGTGTGCGCAAGTCTGTGTGTCTAGAAGAATCCAGGGCAAATCTGCAGTGCAATAACATGAGCAATAAACTTTAACTGGATATATAGAAAGTAAAATGTTCATTTTTTAAAGATAAACATACCATTTTATGTGCATGTCAATGATGCATGTTTGCTATCTATCTATCTATCTATCTATCTATCTATCTATCTATCTATCTATCTATCTATCTATCTATCTATCTATCTATCTATCATCTCACACAAAAATCTTATTAACATTATCCATATTTGATCTTAAAATTAAAGAAGGTTAATATTAAACACGTTTATCTCACCATGTTTTTATTATTTTATTGTTGTTGACGGTATAAAAGTCGCCTGGTGACTGTGTTTGTTTTGTTTCCAGCCTGCAGTGAAATCATGGAGCTTGGCATTGCTGAGCTGCAGCATGCTGCTCTCCCCCTTCATGACTGCGTACTCAGCTGACTCAGACAAGGGCAGAAGGAAAGTAGTGCATGTTCTGGGTAAGACACTTCTCTCCGAATGACAGCAAACACACACACCAAGATTTCACACAGTCCATGAAAGACTGTAAAGAAGGAAGAAAAAACTAAGTATTATTGGTATGGATGCTGTAGTTCTGCTCCTGATCTTCTTTCGTTTGTGTTGTTCAGCTTTACGATTAGTGACGAGTCATTCATGAGCAATTAGTTCATGATGAAGGGATCTTTAATGTGACTCAGAAGAATAAGATTCGTTCATTTTCTACTGGACGCAAAGCATCGCAAAAACTCTGTAGGTTATGGACAGGAAACAGAATTGAGTCGTTTACCTCTCGACTCTTCGTTCTTTTATTATGACTCACACAGATGCTATAAAGGTGATTAAAGGAATGAAATGAACTAAACTAACTGATTCAAAGAACCAAGTGATGAAAATAATCCCATCTTCACTTATTTATGATGCTGGAGAGAACATTTGTGTTTATGACCTGAAGAAAATTCTTTAGATTTGGCATCTTTAAACCGTGTGATATTGTATTGATTGATGATCTGATCAAAGCGTCGCACTCATTTGGAAACTATTTTGAATTGAGTGGTTGCCATGACACTGCTTTTCATTTATGGTCACTTTTTTTTCTTCCCCAAACACATCTGTGGCTCTTTAGATGTCAGAAACTGAATTAATGCGAGAATCGGTTTACCGCTTGGCTCTCGCTCGGGAGTGGAAGTTGGTGACATTTCAGATGAGCATTCAGTGTGGAGTTTTAATGAGCAGATGTCAGCACTGCTTTGAGTTTCACTGAGTGAAAAAGCAGAGATGGGATTACACTGATGCTTTGTCAAACTGCCCAGGCCATTCAGAGAGATGGAGAAGCCTGGAGTGTGTCTGTATGAAGTTCAGCTCCCTGGCAACTAAAGCGGCTTTAAAAAAATCTTTCTTAAGAAAAAGCAGTAATGTATTCAGTGAAGGAGACGGTCAAGTGTGCAGGTTTGCTTAAACAAGAGTTAAACCAATGTTAAGATGAAAACTTTACTGGTCTCTGTAATAATTCACAGAATACTGAATAAAGTAAAATGTCTGAGTTTGTTCCAAGAAAAGCAGGTCATGGTGTGGATAATTTTGGAAATCAGCAGCAGTAACTGGTCTTCACTCTGCTCTGCTTTAGAGGATGATACAGGAGCAGTGATTGTACAGACGGCACCGGGGAAAGTAATCACGCATCGAGGTGGCACCATTACTTTGCCCTGCCGATACCACCATGAGCCCGAGAGCGTGGATCCGGAACGAATCAGAATTAAATGGACCAAAGTGACGGCTGAGTTCCAGTTTGAGGATGTGTTCGTGGCACTGGGCCGGCAGCAGAGGACGTTCGGGCCGTACCGAGGGCGTGTGGAACTGGAACAGGCAGGACCGGGAGACGCCTCCATCATCATCCACAACGTCACGCTGCAGGACTACGGCCGCTACGAGTGTGAGGTCACCAACGACATGGAGGACGACACGGGATTTGTCAATCTAGACCTTGAAGGTTTGGGAAAAGGCGCCATAGTAATATTCATGATGGATAATACAATAAAAATCATTAGATTTGTCATATTTTTATTCGCTAAACATTGTGGCCTTCACAAAATAATCACCTTTATTATAACAGCTACGAGATGATATCAAAAAGTTTAGAGACTTGCCGGATCTCCGCAACGTTGTCAAAATGCCAAGCTAGATCTTTATCTTTGTGTCCAACAGATTTGCCCAGTTTTATGCAAAATTTCACGTGTTCTTTGTTCTAACTTGCTGTCCATGATGAAATCGCAGACGTGGGAACGCACGCGGGTCAGAACAGCACCAGTTACTCCATTAGTCTACAAACTTTTTCATACCACCTTGTAAAGTTTTGTTGTGCATCCTGAGATGCTTTTCAGCTCATCATGGTTGTAAAAAGTGTTTATTAGCGTTACCATGGCCTTGCTGTCAGCTAACTTTTACATGTCTGGCTGTGATTTATGCAGATCTGATGCTGAACAAATGATTTTTGTTTTTTGCACCATCCATCAGTGAAGTATCCATATCAAGAATAACCTCAAAAATCCTAATTCTGATGTTTGCTGTGAACCTTATTAAAAAACTCCTGTTCCTGCATGATGCTATGCTCTGCAGTGTAGCTACATGATGCACTGACAGGACGTTTGCAGGATGAGCAGCCGTACAGATGTTCTTGAAAAAGTGGATGATAAATGAATACGAATCCTATAAAAGGCATCACATTTCGAATGTAAAATTCACAGGTGTCGTCTTTCCGTACTACCCTCGCCTGGGCCGCTACAAGTTAAACTTTGATGAAGCCGAAGATGCCTGCAAGCAACAGGACGCCATATTGGCCTCTCATGCGCAGCTGCACAAGGCCTGGAGAGAGGGTTTAGACTGGTGTAATGCGGGCTGGTTGGAGGACGGCTCAGTGCAGTATCCCATCTCTCACCCTCGGGATCAGTGCGGCCGCAAAGACACTCCTGCTGGAGTTCGCAACTACGGCTTTCGCCACAAAGACAGTGAACGCTACGATGCCTTTTGCTTTACCTCGAAACTCAATGGTGAGTATGAATGAGCATCACAGGCTTAAGATCGCTCTCTCCTCTCTTCATGTGAGGCCTCAGGTAAGAGGACGTATTTTTATTTTGGATATAAACCCTTTCTCTATCTGCTTTTTTTTTTCTTAGAGGTCCAGGTTGCAGATTAAAGAGCCTGCAGGAACACCATAAGCCAAATGTGGCTTTAACAGAATAATGCATTTGCTTACCGCTCTGTTCTCCAAATTAAATCTGGAATAGAAAAATGATTTATTATGCTGGCCTGATGTTCAGAGAAATGAGTGTAAACACAGAGAAGAGCCAGACTGGTTAGGAGTGCATATGTGGGATTTATTTGTGCCATGTGTAAAAAAGTGCTGTAATATCACAAATCCTACAAGCTAACAGACATTACGCCACCAAATTCACTATTACAAAAAGAACAGAAATGCTCACAGCTGGTTCGATGTGTCTCACACTCCAACTCTGACCAGCTGAAGGACCTTCAGGCATTCAGGGAAATACTGACAGGTTTTGAGAAGATCCCTCCATAAAGACAGGAAAAAGAGCAAATGATCCATCATTGTAAATGCTGTACTGATGACTGACATTTTTTGATGTCTTTGATTATTTTATTAGAAGAGATTTTATAGTCCAATATTGAGCTCAGCTGTTGAGGACAATAATAAATGAATAGCAATAGAGAAACGCCAACATGCTACTCATTCATATGAGGTGGCTTTCAAAAGTTTGGAGACTCGGTCTGTTTACAACTTTATTTATCTACGTTTCCACACAATCACCTTGAAAAAAGACCCCATACACAGAGCTTGGTAACAGAGTGCACATGTGGTCAGAACAGCACCAGTCTCACAGCTGCCGATGTACACAGGATGACCTCTTTCGGCACACAGACTCATTAAGGTCGGTGCTCCCTGTGACTGTGCGTGCAGCCTCGTGCTGCCATCTGCTGGCGTGTTACAAAACTAGTCTCAAAACTTTTTGATATCACCTCGTATATACTTACAATTAACGCCATTTGGCAGAAGGCTTTATCCAGAGCAACCTAGAGATATCTCAGTTAAACAGTTTAGCAATAGAGGGTTAAGGGCCTTGCTCAGGGGCCTAGCAGTGGCAGCTTAGGGGTGCTGGGATTTGAACTCAACCCTCCGATCAGAAGTCCAACATCTTATCCACTAAGCTACCAATTTCCCTTGAGGAGAAAACCCTAATCTTTTGGTGGTCTTGGAATTTGAACTTAAAGCCTTCTAATGTATGGTCCAAAGCCCTAACCATAGAGCTAATAATGGCCTCTAAGCTCTATTTAGTAATAATCTGATTATCTGATTAACGTCTTCAACATGACAAATTTAAAAGTGGAGCATTTCATAGTCTTTTAATGGAACACATGGCTTTGATGACTTCAAGCATTCCAAAACAGTTTTGCCAATTTTGCTGGAGAGGAATGGGTAACAATCTTCTTACACTCTAGGTCTTCTTTCCTGTGTTGTAGGTCAGGTGTACTTCCTAAAGCGCTTTAAGAAGGTGAATTATGGCGAGGCAGTGAAGGCGTGTCAGCGTGATGGTGCCGTGATGGCGAAGGTGGGTCAGCTCTACGCAGCCTGGAAGTTCCAGCTGCTGGACCGTTGTGAAGCAGGCTGGGTGGACGATGCCAGCGTGCGCTACCCCATTGTGAACCCCCGTGCTCGCTGCGGAGGCTCTGATCCTGGCGTCCGAACCCTGGGATTCCCCGAAAAAAAGTTTCGCCTCTTTGGGGTGTACTGCTTCCGCAAGGATTCGGGCAGCACCAAATCCCAGGCCACAGCGCTGCCGGTTCCCAGCACAGCATCGTTCTCTAGGAGCATTTGAGTTGAGGAGCATTTCCAGTTGCTCTGCATTACTAGCACAGTCTTTGTAGCGTTGCCAAATCGACTGATGCTTTATTAGTAACTATGCTAGCTGAAGGGTGTCTTTAAGCCAACATTATTTCCTTCGCTTGCCTGAAATGAGCTGTCAGTCTGATCTGAAGAGAAAATTACTCTCATGTCCTTTACGACGTGCAAGCTAAACTCATTAGCATCTTTCTTTTAGTGTACTTTGTATGTAGCATGGACAGCTAATGAGGATTTGTTTTTCTGTTGTAAGTCATGAAGAGAAATGATTGGGAGGAAGTAAAGACACTGTGCTAATTAGAACCAGAGTCAGTCAGAGAGCTAATTTAGACTCACATCATAATAAATGTGGGCCATCAGGCAGAGAAGATCGTGGCACGGGGATGATGTCAGAGAGAAAAGTGAAGAGCTCTGCTTGGCATGGCATGCTCTTAGAGTGGCAGGAATATACATGCCATTCACTAAGCACACAACAGCCAGCCGTGGAAACAGTTACCTTCCACAAGAATCATTTAGATGCTCATAACGCCTGATAGCAATAACTCAATACGCATGTTTTTTGTTAGTTGAAAATACCAGCAAGTGAGTTTTAATGTTGCTGATGCTTTTCTACCTCATTAGTGATCACAAAGATTGCACTATTCATCAAACTGTGATGTGGCACAATATTACCTTCAGTAATGCACTGTAGATTAAAGAGATTTTACCAGTTCCTCTACATCTCTCTGCTTTTTGTCTGCATTCTGACCCGAGATCTCAGTCAGAAAGAAGGAACACTAATCCGATGTCAGTAACCATGACGATGGTCGAATCTGCCTCCAGAAGACTACCTCATCTACTTGGCTTGGTTTTCCTGGAAGCATTTCCTGGCGATTCAGAGTCGAGTGTGTGGCCACCTGCATGATGCCTGAGAAAATATTAGTTTGATGGCAATAACAATAAATCTGCATGTTCACATTGTAATAGTGGTTTTAGTGAAGAACTCGACATAAATAGGCAATAATTAATGATATACTTTATTAAAGCTAGTTTTATTTATTTAATATGTAATTCCACAGTCAATCTGAGGTCTGTAATGTGTTCACTGGTTATTAGGGGTGTCACGCTACACAAAATTCACGGTTCGGTTCAATTTCAGTTTAAAAGCAAAGCATAAAATTGTTGTTTTTTTATTATGCAGTTTATTATGATTAACATTTGTAAACATCAACAATTTACCTTTTTTTTTTAACTATAATAAGTAAAATGCCTAACATGCGATCCGTCCCGGAAACGAGATTCCTTCCGTGCATGAGTTTGGGGTCGTTTTGGTTTATTTTGAATGGATCTTTAATGTGACTCAGATGAACGAGTCGTCGTAAAGAGTAATTCGTTCTTTTTCTACTGGACGCGCATGAGCAAAGAATTGCAAAATCTCTGTAGATTCTGGACAGGAAACAGAATTGAGTGATTTATCTCTCGACTCTTCTGGTCCGATTCATTAATTTTTTATCACGTGACTCTCACAGATGCTACACAATACAATTGATATGATTTTTTGGTCCAAATCTTGACATTATTGTTGCAATAATTATGGAAGTCACGTGACAAAAGAACTAAAGACTCAGACTATAAGATAAAAAGGTGAAGCTCCTCATTTTGTTTATTATAATTTGTCTTTAAAGCAGCCTTGTCCAGTGTATGTAGACGTGCTGGAGGATCTACTTATTGAAAATAACATTTTAATTTATTCCTAATCAAATTAACAAAATGATTAAAAAATGATTTGTTTATTTTGATGAAAGAGATTTAAAGAAGTGAGTCAGTAAAATGATCTAATCTTCCATCACTATTGCACACGTGAGAAAACTCATTTTTAGTTTCCAGTCAATACCAATGTGTTTATGATCTACTGATTCACCCGATATACCAAAAAGTGCATTGGATTCATTTGATTTATTCGATTTTATTATTATATATTTTGTTTTTGTGAATGTGCGATGGAGATTAAACAAACTTGCAGTCTGACACTAATTATGTAACACACCAGAGAAGCTCTGACCAGAGATCTGACCTCACACCAGGACCTGAGAGTGAGGGAACATCTGCTGAGAGAAAAACAATGAGAGCATGAGCTGATGTGATATTATTCCTGAGTGTGTGATTTTCATTTCATTTGATCTTCACGTTTCCTTTCCTCAGCATTAAGTGAAATTAGCTGTCCAGTAGAAAATAAAAGAATCACTCTTTGAGACGACTCGTTCTTCTGAGTCACATTAAAAACTCATTCAATATAAACAAATTGTTCATGAACGACTCATCACTAAAAATATGTACACAGAGGTTTGCAAAGAAAACACTACCTTCACTTTACCTGATGTTTCTCATCAACGCCCTGGAGATCCATGAAATTCCAGAGTCAGAACAGGAGCTTTGAGGAGGATTTGGATTTGGACTGTAGTTGATATCACCAGTTTGCTACACTGACTCAGGTCTCCATCACTGTACCTCAACATCGTTCATCTGTAATAATCACAGGAGGGAAGTAATGAAGTACAAACACTTTGTTACTGCACTCAAGCAGATTTTTCTGGAATCGTTTTTTACTTCACTATTAATTTTTTACATTTTTACTTTCACTCATTACATTTTTACACAAATATCTGTACTTTCTACTTCTTACATTTCTAAAACAGACCCGTTAATTTAGTTTTAATCTGTTTGGTGTCAATATCTTTTCAGCCCTTCAACATGTTTCTTCCTATTGTGCTGCTTTTCACATCCACTGGTGGATCATCTCCTGTCTCTCACACACCACCGACGTAGACTAACGTGGATGAGACAGAGGGAGTCAGTGATGAGAACAGAGACATTCCTGATCACCTGATCATCATCATCTTTTCTCTGCTTGTGTTTTATATCGTGGATCTTCAGTCTGCATTCATTCATTAGAGAACATTTTAATTTGTTTTGTATTAATTAAGCCTGTCAAAATGCAAATTCATTTTAATGGCACTGGTTTTTATTAATGCGTGATTAAAGCAGTGCACATTTCTGTTTGACCATTTGTATTAAAAATATTAATAAATAAATGAATAAATATAAAAGAGGCGAAATTAAAACCTTCAGCACAACATACATTTATTTACCCTGTCTTTTCTTTACTCAGATATAAAAAATAAATAAATAAACTGAACATTTTTTAATTTGTAAACATTTGTTTTACTGATGCGTCAAGTCTTAAATCAAACATCAGAATCTGCCATGATGCGACACACACACTGGCTTGTTTTGTGGAATTGTTTTCCTCATAACGAAGAAACAAACATAAATTAGTCTTTTCTGATCGTACAGACAAAAAGCAACACATAATTTAAATCTGTAAAATGTCTACTTTTATTTGTACATACACATAATAAGAACTAAAACGTTGTGCTTTTGTAAAATAAAGTAAACATGCCAAATATTAATTAAAGGTACATTTTGAACAGCGCAGGTAAATATTTGAATCGATTGACAGCCCTAATATTAATATGACGTGAATCGAGCCCTAATATTAATATGACGTGAGGACCAGCGTGATGCTAAAACAGGTAGTAATAAAAGCTATTTTTTTACTAAAGTTCATGTCAGAGCCCAAACTTCTTTACTTTAACTTGAGTAAAAAAGTGCAGTCAGAACTTCAACTTTTACCAGATTATTTTTTAAAGATGAGTATCTGTACTTCTACTTAACTGAAGGATGTGTGTACTTTTGCCACCTCTGGTAATAAATGGACATTCGGTGGAACCCAGATGAGGATGAGGTTCCCTCCTGAGTCTGGTTCCTCTCAAGGTTTCTTCCTTCTGCATCTCAGGGAGTTTTTCCTTCACCACAGTCTCCACCGACTTGTTCATCAGGGACAAACTTACACTTATAAACAACATCTTCATTTTTATCTCCACATTATCTGTGTAAAGCTGCTCTGAGACAATGTTCATTATTAAAATCACAACACAAATAAACATGAACTGGATTGAACTGAAATCAGCTGAATTGACATAATGCACATAAGTGTATCATTGGGACGCAAACTGCAGAACATAAACATATTTCATAAAACGTTATGTCACAAAATATAATTAGATCATGTTATACATCAGAAAGCAGTGTGAGCAGCTCATTTGGTTCAGATCCAGAGAAGAAATCTGATTTGCAGTAAGTTGACTGTAGGTATGAAGGTGATCTGATCAGCAGTGAGACGCTAAAGTCAGTGTGTTCAACTGATCCTCTGTCTGTCTCTGTGTCCAGTGAGGTGTAGTAATAATTTTGTAATTTTATTTTATTAATAAAACCTTTTGTGCTTCACGGACCGGATTAATGTTGGACAGTATTTTCACGGACCGGTCTTTAAGGTGTGGTGGATAAATAACAACAAAATAAAATGATATGACCATAAAAAACTGATATTTTCTAAATATAATAATAATCGTGAGTCCACTGTGTTGTTTTTTGTTCATTTTTCTCTCTTGGGGGTTTGAATTTAGTGGTAATGTATTATGTGTTAGCAGATGGAGCTCCTTTAAGAAGGTAGTGAATGGAGGTAAGTCATGTGACCGGAGCTCCTTTAAGAAGGTAGTGGATGGAGGTAAGACATGTGACCGGAGCTCCTTTAAGAAGGTAGTGGATGGAGGTGAGTCATGTGACCGGAGATCCTTTAAGAAGGTAGTGGATGGAGGTGAGTCATGTGACCGGAGCTCCTTTAAGAAGGTAGTGGATGGAGGTAAGTCATGTGACCGGAGCTCCTTTAAGAAGGTAGTGGATGGAGGTGAGACATGTGACCGGAGCTCCTTTAAGAAGGTAGTGGATGGAGGTAAGTCGTGGAGGTAAGTCATGTGACCGGAGATCCTTTAAGAAGGTAGTGGATGGAGGTAAGTCGTGTGGAGGTAAGTCATGTGACCGGAGCTCCTTTAAGAAGGTAGTGGATGGAGGTAAGTCGTGTGGAGGTAAGTCATGTGACCGGAGATCCTTTAAGAAGGTAGTGAATGGAGGTAAGTCATGTGACCGGAGCTCCTTTAAGAAGGTAGTGGATGGAGGTAAGTCATGTGACCGGAGCTCCTTTAAGAAGGTAGTGAATGGAGGTAAGTCATGTGACCGGAGCTCCTTTAAGAAGGTAGTGGATGGAGGTGAGACATGTGACCGGAGCTCCTTTAAGAAGGTAGTGAATGGAGGTAAGTCATGTGACCGGAGATCCTTTAAGAAGGTAGTGGATGGAGGTAAGACATGTGACCGGAGCTCCTTTAAGAAGGTAGTGGATGGAGGTGAGTCATGTGACCGGAGATCCTTTAAGAAGGTAGTGGATGGAGGTGAGACATGTGACCGGAGCTCCTTTAAGAAGGTAGTGGATGGAGGTGAGTCATGTGACCGGAGCTCCTTTAAGAAGGTAGTGGATGGAGGTGAGTCATGTGACCGGAGCTCCTTTAAGAAGGTAGTGGATGGAGGTAAGACATGTGACCGGAGATCCTTTAAGAAGGTAGTGGATGGAGGTGAGACATGTGACCGGAGCTCCTTTAAGAAGGTAGTGGATGGAGGTGAGACATGTGACCGGAGCTCCTTTAAGAAGGTAGTGGATGGAGGTGAGTCATGTGACCGGAGATCCTTTAAGAAGGTAGTGGATGGAGGTGAGTCATGTGACCGGAGATCCTTTAAGAAGGTAGTGGATGGAGGTAAGTCATGTGACCGGAGATCCTTTAAGAAGGTAGTGGATGGAGGTGAGTCATGTGACCGAGGCATCATGACCTGCATCAAGAGTGAGTCATAGACAGATGTGGAGGAGAAAATCTGAGGATTTTCCACAATAAAACATCTTTCAGAATCAGATAATAAATAAAACAGAAATAATGTAAGTATTTGTATGTAAGTGTGTATGTATTCTTCCTGTGCGGCCGGTACCAATTGACCCACAGTCTGGTGCGTCTTTGTTTTCACGGAGACGTGGCTCAGCGACAGAGTTCGGACGCCGCCATCCAGCTAGACGCTAACCGTGTTTCGAGCCGACAGAAACACAGCTCTGTGCGGTAAGACTCGCGGTGGTGGCGTGTGTTTATATCAACACGGAATGGTGTAAGAACTCTGTGCTTGTTTCATGTTACTGCTCATCGCTAGTGGAGTTTGTGACTGTTAGATGCAGACCTTTTATTTACCACGGAATTCACCACAGTTTACATCGTCGGAGTGTACATTCCTCCCAGTGCTAATGCTAAGAGGCACTGAGTGAACTCTACGGCGCTATTAGCGACCTGCAGAATGCTCACCCCGACGGATTGTTTATTATCGCCGGAGATTTCAACCATGCGAATCTCAAGACTGTGCTTCCTAAACTCCATCAGCATGTGGACTTTGCAACGAGAGGAGCGAACACGCTGGATCTTGTTTACACAAACATCCCCGGCGCGTATCGTGCGGAGCCCCGCCCCCATCTCGGATACTCAGACCACTGCTCTGTTATGTTGATTCCAGCATACAGACCGCTCATCAGGCGCTCTAAACCGGTTCTGAAACAGGTGAAAACCTGGCCAGAAGGAGCTACTTCTGCTCTTCAGGACTGTTTTGAGTGCACTGACTGGGACATGTTTAGAGAGGCTGCAACCGGCGATTCCATCAACTTGGAAGAGTACACATCATCAGTGACCTGCTACATCAGCAAGTGCGTTGACGATGTGACCATCTCCAAGTCCATCACTACACGCTCCAATCAGAAGCCGTGGATGACTGCAAATGTGCGTGCGCTGTTGAAACAAAGAGACTCTGCCTTCAGAACAGGGGACAAGGCGGCCTTAAAACAGCAAGGGCCAAACTGTCTCGTGCTATCAGAGAGGCAAAGCGCACACGCGAAGAAAATCCACGACCACTTCCAGGACAGTGGAGACACTCGGCGCATGTGGCAGGGCATCCAGGTGATCACGAATTACAAGACCACATCACCTGCTTGTGACCGTGACGCCTCCTCCCAGATGCGCTGAACGACTTCTACGCCCGGTTTGAGGTACAGAACAACGTGGTGGCGAGGAAGACCATCCCTCCTCCCACTGACCAGGTGCTCTGTCTAACCACAGCTGAAGTGAGGAAAACTCTATGCAGAGTTAACCCACGGAAGGCTGCTGGACCTGACAACATTCCTGGCAGGGTGCTCAGAGAATGTGCAGAACAACTAGCAGATGTCTTCACTGACATCTTCAACATCTCCCTGAGCAGTAACGTTGTTCCCACGTGCCTCAAGACAACGACTATCGTTCCTGTGCCAAAGAAATCGACTGTCTCCTGCCTCAATGACTATCGTCCCGTCGCGCTCACTCCCATCGTGATGAAGTGCTTGAGAGGCTTGTCATGAGGCACATCAAGACACAGCTTCCACCCTCCCTGGACCCAATGCAGTTTGCGTATCGTCCAAACCGTTCCACGGACGATGCCATCTCCACAACCCTTCATCTGGCCCTCACCCACCTGGATAACAAGGACTCATATGTACGAATGCTGTTCATTGATTTCAGCTCAGCATTCAACACAATCATTCCTCAGCACCTGATCGAGAAGCTGAACCTTCTGGGCCTGAACACCTCTCTCTGCAACTGGATCCTGGATTTCCTGACTGGGAGACCTCAGGCAGTCCGGATCGGGAACAGCATCTCCAGCACCACCACACTGAGCACTGGAGCCCCTCAAGGCTGTGTGCTCAGTCCACTGCTGTTCACTCTGCTGACTCACGACTGTGCACCAACGCACAGCTCAAATCATATCATCAAGTTCGCTGATGACACGACCGTGGTGGGTCTAATCAGCAGGAACGATGAGTCAGCATATAGAGAAGAGGTGAAACGGTTAACTGCCTGGTGTGGAGCAAACAACCTGTCTCTGAACGTGGACAAAACGAAAGAGATGGTTGTGGACTTCAGGAGAGCTCAGAGCGACCAATCTCCACTGATTATCGATGGATCCTCTGTGGAGATCGTCAAGAGCACCAAATTCCTTGGTGTTCATCTGGGACAAACTTACACTTATAAAGAACATCTTCATTTTTATCTCCACATTATCTGTGTAAAGCTGCTCTGAGACAATGTTCATTATTAAAATCACAACACAAATAAACATGAACTGAATTGAACTGAAATCAGCTGAATTGACATAATGCACATAAGTGTATCATTGGGACGCAAACTGCAGAACATAAACATATTTCATAAAACGTTATGTCACAAAATATAATTAGATCATGTTATACATCAGAAAGCAGTGTGAGCAGCTCATTTGGTTCAGATCCAGAGAAGAAATCTGATTTGCAGTAAGTTGACTGTAGGTATGAAGGTGATCTGATCAGCAGTGAGACGCTAAAGTCAGTGTGTTCAACTGATCCTCTGTCTGTCTCTGTGTCCAGTGAGGTGTAGTAATAATTTTGTAATTTTATTTTATTTTAATTTTTTAATTTTAATTATTTTATTAATAAAACCTTTTGTGCTTCACGGACCGGATTAATGTTGGACAGTATTTTCACGGACCGGTCTTTAAGGTGTGGTGGATAAATAACAACAAAATAAAATGATATGACCATAAAAAACTGATATTTTCTAAATATAATAATAATCGTGAATCCACTGTGTTGTTTTTTGTTCATTTTTCTCTCTTGGGGGTTTGAATTTAGTGGTAATGTATTATGTGTTAGCAGATGGAGCTCCTTTAAGAAGGTAGTGGATGGAGGTAAGTCGTGTGGAGGTAAGTCATGTGACCGGAGCTCCTTTAAGAAGGTAGTGGATGGAGGTAAGTCATGTGACCGGAGCTCCTTTAAGAAGGTAGTGGATGGAGGTAAGTCATGTGACCGGAGCTCCTTTAAGAAGGTAGTGGATGGAGGTGAGTCATGTGACCGGAGCTCCTTTAAGAAGGTAGTGGATGGATCCTCTGTGGAGATCGTCAAAACACCAAATTCCTTGGTGTTCATCTGGCGGACAACCTCACCTGGTCATAACACCAGCTCCATCACCAAGAAAGCCCAGCAGCGTCTATACTTTCTGAGAAGGCTGAGGAAAGCCCACCTCCCTCCCCATCCTGTCCATGTTCTACAGAGGGACCATTGAGAGCATTCTGAGCAGCTGCATCACTGCCTGGTTTGGGAATTGCACCGTCTCGGATCGCAAGACCCTACAGAGGATAGTGAGGACAGCTGAGAAGATCATCGAGTCTCTCTCCCTCTATCATGGACATTTACACCACACGCTGCATCCGCAAAGCACACAGCATTGTGGACGATCACACACACCGTCACACGCATACTTCACCCTCCTACCATCAGGAAAACGGTTCCGAAGCATTCGGCCGTCACAACAAGACTGTGTAACAGTTTCTTCCCACAAGCCATCAGGCTTCTCAACACAGAACTGAACAGAACTCACACACACTCACACACACTCACACACACTCACACACACTCACACACACTCACACACACTCACACACACTCACACACACTCACACACACTCACACACACTCACACACACTCACACACACTCACACACACTCACACACACTCACACACACTCACACACACTCACACACACTCACACACACTCACTGTGTGTTACTGTTACTGAACTGAACTGTACAACCTGGACTAAACACATTCATCACTCATCTCGATCCACTCCATCACCATTTATATATTTATTATTATTTATACTATATTCAGTACAATGTTTATATTCAGTACAATGTTTATATTCAGTACAATGTTTATATTCAGTACAATGTTTATATTCAGTACAATGTTTATATTCAGTACAATGTTTATATTCAGTACAATGTTTATATTCAGTACAATGTTTATATTCAGTACAATGTTTATATTCAGTACAATGTTTATATTCAGTACAATGTTTATATTCAGTACAATGTTTATATTCAGTACAATGTTTATATTCAGTACAATGTTTATATTCAGTACAATGTTTATATTCAGTACAATGTTTATATTCAGTACAATGTTTATATTCAGTACAATGTTTATATTCAGTACAATGTTTATATTCAGTACAATGTTTATATTCAGTACAATGTTTATATTCAGTACAATGTTTATATTCAGTACAATGTTTATATTCAGTACAATGTTTAAGAAGGTAGTGGATGGAGGTGAGTCATGTGACCGAGGCATCATGACCTGCATCAAGAGTGAGTCATAGACAGATGTGGAGGAGAAAATCTGAGGATTTTCCACAATAAAACATCTTTCAGAATCAGATAATAAATAAAACAGAAATAATGTAAGTATTTGTATGTAAGTGTGTATGTATTCTTCCTGTGCGGCCCGGTACCAATTGACCCACGGTCTGGTGCCTGTCCGTGGCCCGGGGGTTGGGGACCACTGAAATGGAGGATACACTTAGCTGCTTCATAAGGAAACTTCCAGACCATCAGGCATGGACCTACAATAAAAGCCTGTTGTGCACACGTAGAACACACAGGCTGGAACCACAACCACACAATGACACTGTTTATCAGCTGTCTGTATATTTTCATTGTTGTTGTTGTTGCTGCTGCTTGTTTCACATGTCATGTTATTTTAGAGGCTATTAGAGCTGTACAGCTCAACATCTGCACAATCATTAGCCTGTTAAATGCAGTTGCACTTGCAGGAATTAGCAAACCTGCTCTTTTTATCAGGGTTTCTGTTGCAATGATAAACGAGCTTAAAACTGCGATTAACGTGTAGATGGCACTACTACTAGATGCTCTACTTGGGTTGGAGTGGAAGATCTACTGCTTTAGAGCTCCAACCCTATTGAACATGAATGAATGTGAATGCTGACTGCACCCCAGACCTCCTCACCTTCTCACCTACATCAGTACCCTACTTCACTAACACACTTGTATCCACAAACTGAGATATAAACCTTCTGCTCCACTATGTCCATGTTTAGTAAAACAAACAAACAAAAAAAAACAGATTTTTATGGACATTTTTATAATGTAAGTTTATATTCAGACAATTGAGCCCTAAATGATGTAGATTATTTAAAGCCTTTTTTATGTAATTGTTGTGCTGTAGAGAGAAACATCTCCTTTCTATCAACATAAACCCACCTTCACTTTGGTTATACAGAGAACCTGTAATGATTTTATTTCACTTCATGAGCAGGTGTCACTGAAACGTATAATCGCATACTGTCCCTGATATAATCCTTTAATTAATTAAGGCCTTTTGGTTAAAGTAGATTCTTCAGAACCCTCTCTTGTACTGCATACATACAGTTACAGACTTCATGAGGTTCCACAAAAGTCTTGTGATGATGGGCTGATGTGAGTAAAACAGACTCTAAAAAAAATTATTAAATAATTTAACATAATAAATAAATAAATAAATAAATAAATCGGAACATTTGAACGTCTGGTAAGGGTTTTCCCTGGAACATTTTTCTGATTAAACAAAGAAAAACAAAATAAAACGAACAGTGGACCCTCAGGAGTTTTGTATAATCCAGTAACCGACAGTAAAAACACCACACAGGAGCTGCTCTGATCCATAAAATGATTTTAATCGATCATCTGTCAGGTAAAGAATGTAACACAACGACAGGACTAGAATTCATCAACACCTATAAATACTGATCAATACACATGGAGCACTTTCACACAGCCTGCCTCAACATCAGCAGCTGGAACAGGGAAACACCACTGCGACTGATGGTGAGTTAGACTGTGTGATTGTGATCCATAACTAAGCAACAAACACATCCAGAGTTCTTTAGAAAAAAAAACAGAAATGACAGGAAATGAAAAGTAGAAAGGTCGAGAATATGTACATTACAGAGGTGAGTGTTGGTGCAGCAGAGCTTTATACATCATCAGAGTAGCGGCTGGTGTTTCAACTACAACTCACACTGGAGCCAAACCTTTACTTTTTCAGAAAATAGCTTCCAAATCCTAATTTACTCTATGATCTTGTTCTACAAGTGGAATGAAGAGAAAATGCAGGTGGCTGCAGGTTAGAAAACGTATAAAAGCACCTCAGTGAAGAAATGACTATGAATCCAGAGTTTCAGACTAAAGGTGATAAGAACTAAATTAACCAAATCAAATATGTACAATAAGTGAAAGCAGGATGTGGATCTGTGCTTTGATTAACCGCCGCTGCACATGAGATGAGGATCAGATGACTAACACTGTTCCTGAATCTCAGCTTGCGTTGTCTCTCTGACAGTCTGAGCTCCAGTGTACATGCCTCATTATACTGCTGTGAAAGAGCGAGCACATGGATCTTCTGCAGGGTCAAATTTACATACATATTAAACAACCTGTGCCGTTTAAACATCTCGTCTTCCTTCATTATCTTTATAAAAGCCCATAAGCAGAGCCCTCCTCAGGCTAAGATAAAGCAATGAGCAGGAGATAAGCTCCACACACTGGTGCAGTCACGTGGATGATAGATGTTCGAATCTGACACAGAGTCTAGACGAAACACATTCATCACTCATCTCGATCCACTCCATCACCATTTATATATTTATTATTATTTATACTATATTCAGTACAATGTTTATATTCAGTACAATGTTTACATGCTGTTTTTTGCACCTTTTATACTACAGTATAATGTTTACATGCTGTCTTTGCACCTCCTTGCTGCTGTTTTTTGCACTACATTGCTCTTTCTGTTTGTATTTTCTCCTGGGTATAGTTTTACATTCACCTCACACAGTACTGTATATGTAAGTATACAGTAGGTTTACTAGTCGGCGCTATACTTGGTTTTTGTCTTTTGTCTTGTCTTGTGTTGTCTGTCTGCACTCTGTCTGTCTGTACTGTTCTTTTGTTTGCACTGTTTGCACCAGGCTGCACTCGATGCACTTTATGTTGTTTTGTTGTTTTTGTGTAGCACCAGGGTTCCGGAGGAACGTTGTTTCGTTTTTACTGTGTACTGTGTACCACTGTGTATAGTAAAAATGACAATAAAAGCCACTTGACTTGACTTGAAAATCACAACACAAATAAACATGAACTGAATTGAACTGAAATCAGCTGAATTGACATAATGCACATAAGTGTATCATTGGGACGCAAACTGCAGAACATAAACATATTTCATAAAACGTTATGTCACAAAATATAATTAGATCATGTTATACATCAGAAAGCAGTGTGAGCAGCTCATTTGGTTCAGATCCAGAGAAGAAATCTGATTTGCAGTAAGTTGACTGTAGGTATGAAGGTGATCTGATCAGCAGTGAGACGCTAAAGTCAGTGTGTTCAACTGATCCTCTGTCTGTCTCTGTGTCCAGTGAGGTGTAGTAATAATTTTGTAATTTTATTTTATTTTAATTTTTAATTTTTAATTATTTTATTAATAAAACCTTTTGTGCTTCACGGACCGGATTAATGTTGGACAGTATTTTCACGGACCGGTCTTTAAGGTGTGGTGGATAAATAACAACAAAATAAAATGATATGACCATAAAAAACTGATATTTTCTAAATATAATAATAATCGTGAATCCACTGTGTTGTTTTTTGTTCATTTTTCTCTCTTGGGGGTTTGAATTTAGTGGTAATGTATTATGTGTTAGCAGATGGAGCTCCTTTAAGAAGGTAGTGGATGGAGGTAAGTCGTGTGGAGGTAAGTCATGTGACCGGAGCTCCTTTAAGAAGGTAGTGGATGGAGGTAAGTCATGTGACCGGAGATCCTTTAAGAAGGTAGTGAATGGAGGTAAGTCGTGTGGAGGTAAGTCATGTGACCGGAGCTCCTTTAAGAAGGTAGTGGATGGAGGTAAGTCATGTGACCGGAGCTCCTTTAAGAAGGTAGTGGATGGAGGTAAGTCATGTGACTGGAGCTCCTTTAAGAAGGTAGTGGATGGAGGTAAGACATGTGACCGGAGCTACTTTAAAAAGGTAGTGGATGGAGGTGAGTCATGTGACCGGAGCTCCTTTAAGAAGGTAGTGGATGGAGGTAAGACATGTGACCGGAGCTCCTTTAAGAAGGTAGTGGATGGAGGTAAGTCATGTGACCGGAGCTCCTTTAAGAAGGTAGTGGATGGAGGTGAGTCATGTGACCGGAGCTCCTTTAAGAAGGTAGTGGATGGAGGTAAGTCATGTGACCGGAGCTCCTTTAAGAAGGTAGTGGATGGAGGTAAGTCATGTGACCGGAGCTCCTTTAAGAAGGTAGTGGATGGAGGTAAGTCATGTGACGGAGCTCCTTTAAGAAGGTAGTGGATGGAGGTAAGTCATGTGACCGGAGCTCCTTTAAGAAGGTAGTGGATGGAGGTAAGTCATGTGACCGGAGCTCCTTTAAGAAGGTAGTGGATGGAGGTAAGTCATGTGAGCGGAGCTCCTTTAAGAAGGTAGTGGATGGAGGTAAGTCGTGTGACCGGAGCTCCTTTAAGAAGGTAGTGGATGGAGGTAAGTCGTGTGGAGGTAAGTCATGTGACCGGAGCTCCTTTAAGAAGGTAGTGGATGGAGGTAAGTCATGTGACCGGAGATCCTTTAAGAAGGTAGTGAATGGAGGTAAGTCGTGGAGGTAAGTCATGTGACCGGAGCTCCTTTAAGAAGGTAGTGGATGGAGGTAAGTCATGTGACCGAGCTCCTTTAAGAAGGTAGTGGATGGAGGTAAGTCATGTGACGGAGCTCCTTTAAGAAGGTAGTGGATGGAGGTAAGACATGTGACCGGAGCTCCTTTAAGAAGGTAGTGGATGGAGGTGAGTCATGTGACCGGAGCTCCTTTAAGAAGGTAGTGGATGGAGGTGAGTCATGTGACCGGAGCTCCTTTAAGAAGGTAGTGGATGGAGGTAAGTCATGTGACCGGAGCTCCTTTAAGAAGGTAGTGGATGGAGGTAAGTCATGTGACCGGAGCTCCTTTAAGAAGGTAGTGGATGGAGGTAAGTCATGTGACCGGAGCTCCTTTAAGAAGGTAGTGGATGGAGGTAAGTCATGTGACCGGAGCTCCTTTAAGAAGGTAGTGGATGGAGGTGAGTCATGTGACCGGAGCTCCTTTAAGAAGGTAGTGGATGGAGGTAAGTCATTTGACCGGAGCTCCTTTAAGAAGGTAGTGGATGGAGGTAAGTCATGTGACCGGAGCTCCTTTAAGAAGGTAGTGGATGGAGGTGAGTCATGTGACCGGAGCTCCTTTAAGAAGGTAGTGGATGGAGGTGAGTCATTTGACCGGAGCTCCTTTAAGAAGGTAGTGGATGGAGGTAAGTCATGTGAGCGGAGCTCCTTTAAGATGGTAGTGGATGGAGGTAAGTCGTGTGACCGGAGCTCCTTTAAGAAGGTAGTGGATGGAGGTAAGTCATGTGACCGGAGCTCCTTTAAGAAGGTAGTGGATGGAGGTAAGTCATGTGACCGGAGCTCCTTTAAGAAGGTAGTGGATGGAGGTAAGACATGTGACCGAGGCATCATGACCTGCATCAAGAGTGAGTCATAGACAGATGTGGAGGAGAAAATCTGAGGATTTTCCACAATAAAACATCTTTCAGAATCAGATAATAAATAAAACAGAAATAATGTAAGTATTTGTATGTAAGTGTGTATGTATTCTTCCTGTGCGGCCCGGTACCAATTGACCCACGGTCTGGTGCCTGTCCGTGGCCCGGGGGTTGGGGACCACTGAAATGGAGGATACACTTAGCTGCTTCATAAGGAAACTTCCAGACCATCAGGCATGGACCTACAATAAAAGCCTGTTGTGCACACGTAGAACACACAGGCTGGAACCACAACCACACAATGACACTGTTTATCAGCTGTCTGTATATTTTCATTGTTGTTGTTGTTGCTGCTTGTTTCACATGTCATGTTATTTTAGAGGCTATTAGAGCTGTACAGCTCAACATCTGCACAATCATTAGCCTGTTAAATGCAGTTGCACTTGCAGGAATTAGCAAACCTGCTCTTTTTATCAGGGTTTCTGTTGCAATGATAAACGAGCTTAAAACTGCGTATTAACGTGTAGATGGCACTACTACTAGATGCTCTACTTGGGTTGGAGTGGAAGATCTACTGCTTTAGAGCTCCAACCCTATTGAACATGAATGAATGTGAATGCTGACTGCACCCCAGACCTCCTCACCTTCTCACCTACATCAGTACCCTACTTCACTAACACACTTGTATCCACAAACTGAGATATAAACCTTCTGCTCCACTATGTCCATGTTTAGTAAAACAAACAAACAAAAAAAAACAGATTTTTATGGACATTTTTATAATGTAAGTTTATATTCAGACAATTGAGCCCTAAATGATGTAGATTATTTAAAGCCTTTTTTATGTAATTGTTGTGCTGTAGAGAGAAACATCTCCTTTCTATCAACATAAACCCACCTTCACTTTGGTTATACAGAGAACCTGTAATGATTTTATTTCACTTCATGAGCAGGTGTCACTGAAACTTATAATCGCATACTGTCCCTGATATAATCCTTTAATTAATTAAGGCCTTTTGGTTAAAGTAGATTCTTCAGAACCCTCTCTTGTACTGCATACATACAGTTACAGACTTCATGAGGTTCCACAAAAGTCTTGTGATGATGGGCTGATGTGAGTAAAACAGACTCTAAAAAAAATTATTAAATAATTTAACATAATAAATAAATAAATTAATTAATAAATCTGAACATTTGAACGTCTGGTAAGGGTTTTCCCTGGAACATTTTTCTGATTAAACAAAGAAAAACAAAATAAAACGAACAGTGGACCCTCAGGAGTTTTGTATAATCCAGTAACCGACAGTAAAAACACCACACAGGAGCTGCTCTGATCCATAAAATGATTTTAATCGATCATCTGTCAGGTAAAGAATGTAACACAACGACAGGACTAGAATTCATCAACACCTATAAATACTGATCAATACACATGGAGCACTTTCACACAGCCTGCCTCAACATCAGCAGCTGGAACAGGAAACACCACTGCGACTGATGGTGAGTTAGACTGTGTGATTGTGATCCATAACTAAGCAACAAACACATCCAGAGTTCTTTAGAAAAAAAAACAGAAATGACAGGAAATGAAAAAGTAGAAAGGTCGAGAATATGTACATTACAGAGGTGAGTGTTGGTGCAGCAGAGCTTTATACATCATCAGAGTAGCGGCTGGTGTTTCAACTACAACTCACACTGGAGCCAAACCTTTACTTTTTCAGAAAATAGCTTCCAAATCCTAATTTACTCTATGATCTTGTTCTACAAGTGGAATGAAGAGAAAATGCAGGTGGCTGCAGGTTAGAAAACGTATAAAAGCACCTCAGTGAAGAAATGACTATGAATCCAGAGTTTCAGACTAAAGGTGATAAGAACTAAATTAACCAAATCAAATATGTACAATAAATGAAAGCAGGATGTGGATCTGTGCTTTGATTAACCGCCGCTGCACATGAGATGAGGATCAGATGACTAACACTGTTCCTGAATCTCAGCTTGCGTTGTCTCTCTGACAGTCTGAGCTCCAGTGTACATGCCTCATTATACTGCTGTGAAAGAGCGAGCACATGGATCTTCTGCAGGGTCAAATTTACATACATATTAAACAACCTGTGCCGTTTAAACATCTCGTCTTCCTTCATTATCTTTATAAAAGCCCATAAGCAGAGCCCTCCTCAGGCTAAGATAAAGCAATGAGCAGGAGATAAGCTCCACACACTGGTGCAGTCACGTGGATGATAGATGTTCGAATCTGACACAGAGTCTAGACGAAATAGAGGTCACTCCTTTTCCCCTAGCTCACTCACTGCCCTCCTTTTAAACACCTATAATATATAAACGAAAAAGAAAACCTCTTAGAAAATCTGCACTTCCGTATGTAGACATTTCCATCGTGAATTTCAAACTCTGACCTTTGATGACGGAGCCGCTCTCTGTTTCACGCCCACTATAAGATCATATTGCATAGGAGACGAATGTTTCTTAACTGAAGCTACCACCAAAAACCAAAGCAGTTTTCTGATGCTACTCAAAAACTTTCAGAGGTTCTGTAGTAATTAGTCAGAAGAGTTTCTTCAGGAAAGCCTCAGCTGACTCTTCAAGCTCTGTAGAAAGCTCTCCACCGAACAGCCATGAGCGTCCCTCATTTACAGACTCATTTCCATAATTAGGAGCCTGCTGCCATCATCTGACTCTCCTTTATGCTTCTGTAAAGAGTGTAAAGCTGTTTATAGAACACAATATTAAGGTAAAGGATATTAGAGAGTTCTCCTACTTTTTCAAATCAAACTTTTTTTAATCTGATCAGAATCGACCTGCTGTTTAATACTAAACCTTCTGGGTGCCGTTTGATTTGTTCTACTGCCGTCAATAAATATCAGCTTCAGAAGTAAATCCAATGCAGGTCTGATATTTTCCATAAACAGATCAAAAAGTAATATCTTAAGTGAAGTGGGTGAAGTTTTATGTCCATTACAGCGTCGCTAAAAGAACAGACAACATGGAGATAATCTCCATCTTAATTAATTAAACATGCTGAGGAATAAAAGCGTGCTGTTTCCCATCACCTTCCACACGCCCTTGTCATAGACAAGCTGAATAAAGGCAACAATGGGGGCAATGACTCGAGGGGAGAAGATGCAAAGTGGGAAGTGTAATCTCTAGAGGAATAGAGGGAGAGAGGGATAGAGGGAGAAAGAGAGAGGGGGGGGGGTGTAAAGAAGGGAGTATATGAAAGTGTGGCCTTTTTCTTTCATGGTAACGATGAGAGAAAGGCAAAAAAACTGGTGCAGGTTTTATTCCAGTCAGCTGCTGTAACCTTCTTTGAGCAAACAGGACACGCACCTGGTCCTTTAAAAAAGCAGAAAAGTTTCCAAACGAGCTTTGAGTTTCCAAACAGTCCTGTTAGATGTTGAGTCTCCTGAGGCTACGTTTACACTTTTAACCTCCATGTCATCAGCTGTAGCTCACAGTGGAAGTGAGGGACGTCTCCATTTTTTCCAATGAGACATTTAGGCATATCGGTGTGGGACCGTTGACGTCTACAGTGATGTAGAGATCTGAACTTTAATTCACTCCTGAACTATTTAAGATAATTCACCAAACATTCAAGAGATAGAAAATGCCTGATTTCTGTATTAGAAGAAGCTAAAGGGCTGCTAGAAAGAGAACATGCTGGGAACGTGTCCTGTGGTGGAATGTATTGAGTGTGAATGTAATAAATAAATGACAGGGGAAAGGCATCGTACTTTAAATAGTGCAACGAATGTGACTGATGTTTTTGGCCGAACTATTTTTTTATTTCACTTTTCACAGAAAGAAGATTCCAGAGTGTTGCCTAATCGACCTTCCGAAATCAGAATAATCAGAATAATTCCTTTAAACAAAACACAAAAATCTACTGATCCAAAACGAAAATGATCATTTAGTTTAACTAAAGTCTTTAAAACTATAAACAAAATCAAGCAGATCAAGAAACTGTAAATATCCAGAGTCTGTGAAAAGTCTGGAAACTGTGGGAGGTGTTTTGTGGTGTTTGAGACATGTGAATGTTCCCTTTGTTTCTGTGCAACAAACTCATTAAAAAGCAAAAAAACACAGTGACGTGTCAGTGAACGAGTGGATGAAAGTTCTGTGGAGTCCAAAAGGGACATTGTCCAAAAGGGACCTGTTCTCCATCTGAAGATCTTGTGTATGATAGAGAACAGGAGAGAAGATGTGATCAGACTCCTTCACCCCCACACTCACACATGAAGGTGGAGGATTTAATGGTTTGGGGTTGTTTTGGAGCAGAGAATGTTCCGGAAAGCGAATGAAATCCTGAACCAACACGTCTCCAGTTCCACACCTCAACACCGTGCAGTTCCGTCTGCACTGCGGCTCATTGGAACCGACTTCGCCGTACAACCAACGATGAGACGAAGCAACGAATACGTCTGAGTTCTGTAAGAGTTATTTAGAGAGCAGACAGACGTCTGAAGTGATATCTATCATGGAACCACCTGCCCAGTCACCGCACCTCAATCCTAATGAACTGCTCTGAGATGAACTGCATCACAAAAAAGTCAAGAACATCTTTGAAGACATGAGGCACAGCAGATATTTCAGCTGAATGTTTGGAGAAAGGAAGTGTCGGGATGCTGAGTGTGTAAAGCTGCTCTTCAGGATAAGGGAGGATTTTTCACTGAAAATAAAGTTCTGATCATTTATGGATTTGTTTGTTCAAAAAAATCATGTTACATTAGTTACATTATTTGTTGCATAGAAACAAAAGGAACACGCAGACGTCTCAAACACCATAAAACACTCAGAGTTTCCACACTTCTGTAAGATCAATCAGTGGCAGTACAACATGATCACGATTTCTCACTGGATTTCAAACTGCCACCTCTTACACCTGCTCATGTAAAAGTACAGTACACCAAAAGTTTATATCTCTTAGGGGTGTGAAGGAACTTCAGGAAACATTTTGAGTAGAAATGATGGACAGATAAACAGATTGAGGATAAAAAAACGAAACAAACAGAACGCAGGGAAACGTTGGAGTCACTGTAGTCTATAGAAGGTCGAACACTGACCCTGGGATCACAGGTTTGAGGGATTGAGGGTGATGAAAGAAACAGAACGGTTCAGACAGTGCAGAAACAAACTTCAGGAGAACTTCTGTGGGACACAGAGGCGTGGGGTTTGTTTTTGGTTAGAAATGGCCGTGACCCTGCGCTCTGCCCCGGTGAGCGGCCGAGCCGTGCTTTTTGTGCTTTCTGCGCTCATGATGAGATTTGTGATGATGGCGCCGATAGCGATGAGATCTCCGAGCTGCAGATGGAAAGGGAAGAGTGGAATATTATATATGGACTTTTACTTGATTTTAAAATCAATGTTTCTACTGATTTTACAGAATAGAGCAGAACCATTCATCTAAACACCACCCAGCTCACTGACATTTTCAAGCTTTCAGTTCTAAACAGAAAACGTAATAAGCCGAACATTTTTTATTAAACATTGCTAAGGAAATTGAGGACAATAAATAAAAACCCATAAAAACTGATTATTATCATTATTGCACTGAGATTATTACAGAATATGCAGTATGTAGTTACTGTAGCTGTCAGTAACTGTAGCAACAAAAAACATTTCCCACAAATTACTTCATTGTCACATGACTGTCACACACTCTTACACACACTCTTACACACACTCTTACACACGCACATGCAACACACACACACACACACACACACACACACACACACACATTCACGCACACTCTTACACACACTCTTACACACGCACATGCAACACACACACACACACACACACACACACACACACTCACGCACACTCTTACACACGCACACACTCACACACACACACACTCACGCACACTTTTACACACGCACACACTCACACTCACTAGTTACTTTAGCTGTCAGAGCTTTACAACAAAAACATTTCCACACATTTACTGTCACATGACTGTCTCACACACACACACACACACACACACACACACACACACACACACATACTCACACACACTCACTCACACTCATGCACACACACACACACACACACACACACTAAATCACTCACATGCACCAAAATCACTAAATTCCGAAATGAAATATATAAAATGTAATTAAAATGACGGGAAAACAGAGTCAGTTCACATGAACTGCTCTGAACAGCTGTGTATTTGTTTTTTCTCCCTCCTGTGAGACTGGAACACACTTACACTTGGTACACAGGATTTTGGGATGGTCCCATTTCCCACTGGCGCGACACTTGGTGGTGGGAACGTGGCGCTGGAGAAAACCGTCAGCACACTGATAACGCACAACCGAGTGGATATCATAGTGTGAACGCTTTCGTCCAATCAGGAAGGCGTTGTCCACTGGAGGAGGAGGACCACAGAGCACTGCAGGGACACAAAACACAATCCAAATCATCTGGGGACCAAAGTTTCTGCATTTTACAAACTTCAACATGTCGAATTGGAGAGAAACATAAGTATATTTCACAGAAATAACACAAAGTCTGATTCTATATACAGAAGCACTCGCAGGGTTTTATACAATGAAACACTTTCATTTCAACATCTGATTATTTACTTGGTTTTCTGTCCCAGGAGAAGCGAGGAAGCAGAAACAAGCAGGAAACTTTCATTACAGTGAAAATACAAAGATAAAAACAAAAAAACGATAAAACAGAATCCTGACCATGAGCTGAAACAGCATGAACAATCACATATGGACAGACGAATGAAGGACACACAGTGCAGTGAACTGTGAGTATATATGATTTGTGAGCAAAAGTTTGTGGACACCTGACCATAAGACTGGTATGTGCCTTCTGAACAACATTTATTCCCCATTAGCTGTTTTAATAACAATCTCCACTCTTCTGGAAAAATATTCCTGTGCCTTGATCATTAAATTCTTCTTCACAGAAACTATAAAAAGGCAATAAAATAAACACAGTGGAAAACATACAGTCTGTCAATCAGACGTCCAAAACGCTGGTAATTTCCTCACACAGCTTGTAAATGTATGTAAACACCAGGTGTGTGTATAAATGATCAAATATTGCAGGTGGACAGGAAATAAAGAGCACAGGAAATAGAGAGGAGAGGAAATAGAGAGGACAGGAAATAGAGAGGACAGGAAATAAAGAGCACAGGAAATAGAGAGGACAGGAAATAGAGAGGAGAGGAAATAAAGAGGACAGGAAATAGAGAGCACAGGAAATCGAGAGGACAGAAAATAGAGAGGACAGGAAATAGAGAGGACAAGAAATAGAGAGCACAGGAAATAGAGAGGACAGGAAATAAAGAGCACAGGAAATAGAGGACAGGAAATAGAGAGGAGAGGAAATAGAGGACAGGAAATAAAGAGGACAGGAAATAGAGAGGAGAGGAAATAAGAGGAGAGGAAATAGAGAGGACAGGAAATAGAGAGGAGAGGAAATAGAGAGGACAGGAAATAAAGAGCACAGGAAAAAGAAATAACAGGAAATAGAGAGGACAGGAAATAGAGAGGACAGGAAATAGAGAGGAGAGGAAATAGAGAGGACAGGAAATAGAGAGGAGAGGAAATAAAGAGCACAGGAAATAGAGTGGACAGGAAATAGAGAGGATAGGAAATAGAGGACAGAAAATAAAGAGCACAGGAAAAAGAAAGGACAGGAAATAGAGAGGACAGGAAATAGAGAGGAGAGGAAATAAAGAGGAGAGGAAATAAAGAGGACAGGAAATAAAGAGGACAGGAAATAGAGAGGACAGGAAATAGAGAGGAGAGGAAATAGAGAGGACAGGAAATAGAGAGGACAGGAAATAGAGAGGACAGGAAATAAAGAGGACAGGAAATAGAGAGGACAGGAAATAGAGAGCACAGGAAATGAACAGGAGATAGACATAACTCTTCTCTGTGGCCTTACAGAAGGTCTGTCATGTGTCATGTGTCTGCTTACACAAGTTCAGTAAAGAAAGCAGATTTATTGTTATTACAGTAGACAGAATTAGACACGTGTGTTAATAGAGTGAGACGTGACTCAGAGCAACTTCATCAATGCTCCAGTTTATTATTCAGTACTCATCTGAAAGGATTTGGTTTGCAGTGACGGTCTGGTTAAACACAACCCTTCATCAGAAATGCTTTAGAGTGAAACATGTCATTTTTACAACAAAACCGCTTTATCAGAAACTGGATTTCAGATTATAAAGCCTCAGAAAAAAAACACAAGTGAGTTCAGGCAGGTTTTAGTGAAAAACTCAAACAAATCTAAAACTTAATCCAGACATCAAAGTCTACATCAGGAAAAAGGTCAGACAATTAACAAACAACAAAACAGCATGACCAGGAGAATCTCGAGACTGAAACCACACACTCAGGATTGATGTGTGTGTGTGTGTATGTGTGTGTGCGTGTGTGCGTGTGTGTATATGTATGTATATGTGTGTGCGTGTGTGTGTGTGTGTGTGTGTATGTATGTATATGTGTGTGCGTGTGTGTATGTGTGTGTGTGCGTGTGTGTATATGTGTGTGTGTGTGTGTGCGTGTGTGTGTGTGTGTATATGTGTGTGTGTGTGTGTGTGTGTGTATGTGTGTGTGTATGTGTGTGTGTGTGTGTGCGTGTGTGTGTGTGTGTGTGTGTGCGTGTGTGTATATGTATGTATATGTGTGTGTGTGTGTGTGTGTGTGTGTGTGTGTGTGTGTGTATGTGTGTGTGTGTATATGTATGTATATGTGTGTGTGTGTGTGTGTGTGTGTGTGTGTGTGTGTAGACCTGACCATGCAGAGTTGAGACGTGTCCATATATTTCTGCTGCATATTTTGGTCACTGGACACTTTAGGAATGAACTCATTCTCAGTAGATCAGTAGATTCGTTACTGAGTGCTGGATGTCCTGTAAGATTATCAGGAGAACAGTAGAGAAGTTCATAGTAAACATCTTCACTGTTTATTTAGAGAAGAGTTTGAGGAAGTGTTGGTGAGTTTTCTGTAACAGCAGCTCTGATATTAGTGTTTTATATGAATCACGGTTCGTATTATTGCTCTCATGTGTATATTTTATCATTTCTTACTGATATTCATACTGAAACTCCACACACGCAGTAAACAGTTATGATAGAGAGACTGAAGAGCGAGTGTGTGTGACTGAGGAGGTCGATTCTGATCTGTACAACCAAAAAATCTGAAAGAACATGATGAGAAGGGTTTATTCTTATTTCTGCTCAAAGAGGTCCTGTTGTAGTTCCTTTCTCTTTCCATAGATGGCAGTCTTGTTGCTTTCACTCTGTATCCACTTAGTGTGGGAAATTATTCGGACTGAAGCAGGTCTGCTGCGGTGAGAGACGAGGCACCACAGGGAGCTCATTTCCAGACAGTGCACACGTGTGTGTTCACGGCGTAGTTCCTGACAAACATCCAAACATCTTCTCCAAAACATCCTTCAAATCTCAAACCCTAAAAATCGAATAAAATCTACGACGTCACGGATTTACGCCGATGTGAACGGGTTTTGTGTCATGTGTCAGCTGTTCCCTGTGAGATAATCTTTCTTTATCGACCACAACAACTTCAGAACAACAATCAACGACAAAAGGTCATCTGTTATCCTCCCAGATTAATCAGATATTACAAGACGGAAAAATTGATCTGATGTCTCACACATCATCCAGCGGCTCCACAGCGGCTCCACCGCCTCCATGAGGAACGCACTAAGAGCTCTGTGTCTCTGTGGGGAAACATGCAGACAAATGTCATCCAGAAAAGTCCTACTGCTGCACAAAATACAAACCAGCTGATCAATAGCACTGAAGATGACCACATCAGAACAATGTTTAGAGGGTCAGTTCTCAGATTCAGTGATGAATAAGTTCCTTACCCTAGCTAGATATCAGCGCTGCATAAATACCACAGTTACAGAAGTTTATGGTGCAGGATGCTGAGCGACGCCGCGCTTCCACTGCTACTCTTTAATAAAGCTGCAATTTTACAGTTAAATGTCATTTACAGCAGCAGCAGCAGCAGCTTTTTCTCACGTGTGGATGTGTAAAATAATTCTGTGTGGGGATTTAATACCTTCAAAACCAAGTTAAACACTTCAGGAAGATTCCTTCTGCCTTTATAGTGCTGTCACAATCCTGCAAGGTGATTTAATATTATAGTCACATGTAGGACAATGTCTTACTGACTCAGGTTTAGTACCACCTGAGGGCAGACCGAGCCTCCAAACTGCAGAGAAATCGTGTAGACAGAATCTTCTGTAAGGTTCACAAGAACAAACAATGCAATGAAGATCATTTGGCTTTTAAAGAGAGTTTATACTGAAAAACCACGACATCGGAAACGAGCGAAAATCTCGAATACCAAAAACTAATAAAGTAAAATACAGTTCAAGATTAAAACAGTGATGATTTCCCAGAAAATGTGTATAAACATGTAAAAGCCTCTAGAACTGGTTAAATATTATTTTATTTGGTTAATATATAATTATAATATAATAATATAATAATAATATATATAATAACAGTCTGTGAAAAGTGTAGAAACTGTGGAAAGTTTGCGGTATTTGAGACGCACACGTTCCTTTTGTGTTTATGCAACAAACTCAGTAAAAGCGAAGAGAAACACACAGTAATGTGACCGTGAATCAGTGGAAGAAAGTTCTGAGGAGTCCAAATGAACCAACACGGCTCCCATTCCACAATTCATCACCATGGAGTTCCGTCTGGACTGCGGCTCATAGGAACCAAATTCACCGTACAACAAGACGATGAGACGAAGAGCACGTCTGAGTTCTGTACGTGTTATTTAGAGAACATGGAACCACCTGCCCAGTCACCGCACCTCAATCCTACTGAACTGCTCTGAGAGGAACTGTATCACAATAAAGTGAAGAACATTTTTGGAGACAAGTTTCACAGCAGATATTTCAGCTGAATGTTTGGAGAAAGGAAGTGTCGGGATGCTGAGTGTGTAAAGCTGCTCTTCAGGATAAGGGAGGATTTTTCACTGAAAATAAAGTTCTGATCATTTATAGATTTGTTTGTTCAATAAAAGGAAAATACACGTGTCTCACAAATCATTAAAAACTCTGTTTCACTTTTTTTTTAGCGACTGTGTATAAATATTCGATCAGTCTGCTAATGTTTAAGACGTGTTTTTAAGTTACATTTGTTTATATTTGTATTATTTTCTGCAGTGTATCAAGATACATCGATACTACAGTTTAATAAGAACTGATTTAAGATCATTTCCATATAACAATAATATTATGACCTCAAACAAGCATTATATAAATTACTACATTGTTTTCTGGAACCATCTCTGTTTGAGGTTGACATGGTGGAATACTGGGCATGAGAGACAGTGTGGAATGTTGAGGGTCAGATTTCTGTTTGCTTTTATCATTATTTTATTTTGTGCACTGTGTGAGTTATTATTTTACTTTTATTAATCAAAAATAAATTGCTGGAATTTGTTATGCACATTGTGTAATCATAGAAGTGTATTTTAAATGTAAATTATCCATCCATCCGTCTGTCTGTCTGTCTGATCGTCTGTCTGTCTGCCTGTCCGTCTGTCTGTCTGTATGTCTGTCCATCTGTCCGTCTGTCTATCTGTCTGTCTGCCCGTCTGTCCATCTGTCTGTCTGTCTGTCTGTCTGTCCATCTGTCTGTCTGATCCAGAGATCTCAATGAATAGATGAATGATGCACAGAATTAGAAATATAAAGATTTGTAAGTGAAATCAGATCCATCATATTAAACCATATGGTGAAGTCACTAACATATTTCTCAATCTGTTCCACATCATTCAGACTCAACTTCTAATCACTGCTGATGACCTGCACTGGTGCATGCTGGGACGTCGTAATCATGCTGAGGAGACTATTTTCTTAATGCATCCTTTTAGCGTTGTGATTGAAATGGGAAACTTCACTCTGTAAGAGACTGTGATTTCTTCTGAATATCATCAGGAGTAAAACCTGATGATTTTAGATTCCATTCTCAAAGTTCTTATATAATGGGACACACTTTATAGTTGATCCCTGAACATCAACTCCTAGAACTAGAACTTCTACTTCACATGTTCTTTAATGACTTTAATGGCTTTTAATTAGAAAGTTCAATTGGTTGATGATATAATAGTCACAATTTTCACACAGAATAAAAATGTTAATATGACATGCTACTTGTTTATGCTTTATATTCTGTATTTCTCAGCAGCAAAAAGCACCTTCACTTTGCCCCACATGGAAACCTTTTCCAAATCCTACCACCTCCTGCACCATGCATGCAAACCCATGATGTGATTTAGCTGTTGGTTTGAACGACTTTTTCCAGGTGCATTATTTTGCTTGAAAAGTGACAAGACAGATAAACATACAGTACAGAAAAAAGCTTACATTGTTTATATTTCACTGGATCATTTTCAAATAAGTCACTAACCTGAATCAAATAACCTCGAAGTCACCAAGATATTCATCACACAGTCTCCATCCCAGGTTATTCTCAATAATCATATTTTAGAGCTATATTATGTTTTAGCCAAATAAATTAAGCCTTTGAAAAAACACATATACCATGAGACTGAACAGAACATTGGAGCTTTCACTCGCCTGGTGTGAGAACAGATCCTTTTTTTTATTTGTCCACCGCTACAAAGTGCCATTTGTAAAAAATATATATATATTGTAAGCAACCAGAGTTACCAGTCAGAGCTCCAGCCAAAGGCAGCTCTTCTGCAGGCTCCGTCTGCTCCATATGCAAATCTTCAGACAAAATGAGTATAATTGCCCCACAAAGGAGTGAACTGGAGCACCTGTGATTTTACAGAAGGACCACAAACCACTTCATGTGTTAATGAAGCTTTTAAAAATGGCTCTCTTGACAAAGCCTCTATCGCACCTCTGCCGATTCCCAGACCGACTTTTATCTGTAGAGGCGCGGCAGAGGGGAGCGTGGAAAGCTGAGGTCACTCTCTCCAAGAAAAAGAATGAAGATATAATATATAATTATAAAATAAGACAGGAGTTTAAATAGATGTATGTAAGTAGCATTTTTATAAACTGACACCACTGCTGCAAGTGTTCACAAGTACTCTGATGGATCATGCTAATGTGTGTTACCGTACAGAAACCATAAAAATACAAAACAACACTACTTTCTCTCTCTCTCTCTCTCTCTCTCTCTCTCTCTCTCTCTCTCTCTCTCTCTCTTGTTCTCTCTCTCTCTCTCTCTCTCTCTTGTTCTCTCTCTCTCTCTCTCTTGTTCTCTCTCTCTCTCTCTCTCTCTCTCTCTCTCTCTCTCTCTCTCTCTCTCTCTCTCTCTTGTCTCTCTCTCTCTGTTCTCTCTCTCTCTCTCTCTTGTTCTCTCTCTCTCTCTCTCTCTCTCTCTCTCTCTCTCTCTCTCTCTCTTTCTCTCTCTCTCTCTCTCTCTCTTCTCTCTCTCTCTCTCTCTCTCTCTCTCTCTCTCTCTCTCTCTCTGCGCATGCGCGGGGGAAGGGTGAGCATGGCGTGTAGAGCATGAGAGCGGTTGGTGTTTTACTTTTTCCTTAAACATCTAGGAAATATTTAGTGTGTGTGTGTGTGTGTGTGTGTGTGCGCGCTAGCGTGCCTGTGTGTGTGTGGTGTGAGTAAGTGTGTGAGGTGTGCGGGTGGTGCGAGTGTAGAGGAGTGTGTGTGTGGTGTGAGTGTGGAGGAGTGTGTGTGTGTGTGTGTGTGTGTGTGGTGTGAGTGTGGAGGAGTGTGTGTTAGCTATTGGTAATGTGGTGGGGTGTAAGAATATTGTCTCTGCCTCCAGAATGAACAGTGCCATTGTTGTTTTCTGAATAGTCTCGATAAAGTGACCAAATTAGTTCAGAAAGGAATTGTGATAAATAATGAATGTATACTGGTTTCTCCCCTCAGTTCTCCTGCTAAGAAAGTCATGTTGTCTAATGTTCCTCCTTTCATTAGTGATGAGGCGATTCTTAAAGAGCTGTCTCGATACGGGCGAACCGTCTCCCCCATGAAAAAAATCCCCCTCGGCTGTAAGTCCCCACTGATTAAACACTTGGTATCCTTTAGGAGGCTGGTTTTTATGATCTTGAATGAAGGTGTTGAGGAACTGAATATGGAAAGTTCAGGATTGAAGGGTTTGACTATAGCATCTTTGTTTCCACCGATGCAGATATTAAATGTTTTAAATGTGGTCAAATAGGACATCTTGTTCGTGCCTGTCCCGAAAAACAGAGTGACCCCGGTGTCTGCAAGCAACCGCGGCAGGAAGCAGCTGAACCTGCTGGAGTCGTGCCCCTGCGGCTTCAGCTCAGCCTGCTGCTAAAAGCCCCGTAACTGCTGCTGCACCAGGGCCTCGGGAGTGTGAGCCCCAATCTCAGACTGTAGACCAGAGCCCCACTAGTGACGTACCCACCCCAAAGAAGCCATGCTCGGCCGAACCGGGCCTGGCTAAGACCTGCACGTCTGAACCAGGCCCGGAGAAGCCCTGCTCGGCTGCACCAGACCCGGAAAAGCCCTGCTTTGCAGAACCGGACCGGGAGAAGCCCTGCTTGGCAGAACCGGTCCCGGGGAAGCCCTGCTTGGCAGAACCGGAGCAGGAGGAACCGAGAGAAACTGGGGAAGTCACAGTGGACTCTGGAGCAGTGCTTGAGCTGCCTGCGCTGGCAGAGGCAGGCACAGGGGTGCAGAGCTGTCGCCAGGAGGCACCAGTCACTACACTAGTGCAAGGGGACAGGGGAGACGTGGAGATGGAAGAGCCTCTTTTCAAAGTTCCGGCAAAGAGGAAGAAACGAAGTAGAGAGGTAAAGGCAGATGAAGCTGAATCAGACAGTGATGATGGCATGTCTGATTCCGTGTTTAGTCAGGAGTCTCAGGAGGAAGCACTAGATGTTCTGTATACTGCTGAAGATATAAAGGAGTTTTTAAGAACCACAAAGTGGCAAAAGAATATTTCAGTTGAGGAGTTCTTCCCAAACCGCAAACAATTTATTTATGACGTTAAGCATTTTAGAAGAGAGGGTTCCTTCACCGAGCAAGAGATATTCCGTCTAAAGAAACTGATAACGAAGGTCAATAGGGAGAACTCTGATGAAGATTGATAAAGTATGCAGTGTTTTTTTTATTTTGGAGTGTTTTTTACCATTTGTTTGTTCTTATCTATATTAATTTTTTTATGGAAGGAATTCAGATTGTGAGTTTTAACAATAAATGGAGCAAGGGAACACGCAAAGAGAGCGAAGCTATATGAGCTCATTAGACAGAGGCGTGTTGATGTGGTCATGTTGCAGGAGACCCACAGTGACAGCAGTAATGCTGCTGATTGGTTGAAGGAGTGGGACGGATTGGCGATTTTAAGCCACAACACATCGCTTAGTGGTGGTGTTGCCTTGCTTTTTACTCGCAATTTCATTCCTGTTTCTTACAATGTAGAAGAAATTTTAAACGGGAGGCTTTTAAAAGTAAATGCCTTTTATGAGAATGAGGTTTTTGTTTTTATCTGTGTGTATGCTCCCACCAGTGCAGTGGAGAGAATGACGTTTTTAGACAAACTTAATGATGTTATTTTAAACTGCAGCACTGCAGAGTTTTTAGTTTTGGAAGGGGATTTTAACTGTACAGCAGAAAATATAGACAGGAATCATGCAGAACCTCATACGCCTTCTCGTAAGCGTCTGTGGGAGTTGGTGGAGACCCACGATCTCTGTGACATATGGAGAAATTTCAATAAAAGGCAGAGGCAGTACACGTGGGCTCACTCCATCGACAACACGCTCTCCCTGGCGAGATTAGATCGATTTTAGGGTTTTAAGCATCAACTGACTTATTTTACAAAGTGTTTTATTTTTCCAGTAGGCATCTCAGATCATTGTATGGTTCAGTGCACCATCGCTAAAAAGAATGTTAAACCTAGGAGTGCCTACTGGCATTTTAACACTGCACTTTTAGAAGATGCTAATTTTAGAGAGTCTTTTACTTTTTTATGGAATTGTTTTAAATGTGAAAAGGCAGCTTTTGACTCCCTACAGCAATGGTGGGATGTAAACAAGGCACAAATCAAGATTTTCTGTCAACAGTACACTCTCAATGTCACGAGAGACATTGCCAGATCTCTGAAAGCTCTGGAGATAGAGACGGTGGAACTCCAACGTTTGGAGGCCACAGGAAATCGAGGGCATATTGAAGCCCTCAAAAACAAAAAAGCCAAAATGAACAACCTGTTGGGTACTGCAGTGCAGGGGGCGCTGGTCCGGTCACGCTTTAAAAGCGTCACTGAGATGGATGCTCCTTCTAAGTTCTTCTTCAGTTTAGAGCAAAAGAATGGACAGAAAAGGTTTATGCATGCTGTGCGGACGGAATCAGGGGATCTCATATCAGAGCCTTCTGAAATTCGCCAGCAGACAGTCAGCTTCTATTCTAAGCTGTATAGCAGCGAGAGGTCAGGGGCACAGGAGTTGGAAGAGAGCTTCCTTAAAGATCTGCCTAAGCTCACAGAGTCAGTGGCCGGAGAGTTGGACAGGAAGCTGTCACTCTCTGAGCTTCAGGAGGCTCTCCAAGGCATGAAGAATGGGCGGGTGCCAGGAATAGATGGTCTCCCCGTCGAGTTCTTCAAGACATTCTGGGAAGTGATAGGGCAGGATGTGCTGGAGGTTCTGAGGGAGAGTGTAAGAGGTGGTCAGCTCCCGTCAAGCTGCAGGAGGGCCGTTTTGACCCTGCTGCCAAAAAAGGGAGACCTGACCCAGCTGAAGAACTGGCGCCCGGTGTTCGCTAATGTGCACTGAGTGCAAGCTGCTGTCGAAAGCATTAGCATTGAGACTGATGAAGGTGATGGAGCAGATCATTCACCATGACCAGACGTACTGTGTGCCTGGCAGGTCAATATTTGATAACGTTTACTTAATTCGTGACATTTTGGACGCCTCCAGGCTATTGGGCATGAGGACTGGTCTGATTTTCCTAGATCAGGAAAAGGCGTTTGACCGGGTTGAGCATAAACACTTGTGGAAGGTGCTGGAAAGCTTTGGGTTCAACCTTGGTTTCATAGCCATGATCAAGGTGTTGTACAGTGAAATTGAGAGTGTCCTGAAGGTTAATGGTGGTTTATGTGCTCCTTTTAGAGTGTACAGAGGGATCAGGCAGGGCTGTTCGCTGTCAGGAATGCTGTACACTCTTGCAATCGAACCTCTTTTAATCAACCTAAGGAGTTCTCTTTCTATTTCACGTGCCGATGCTTCACTTTACCTGTCAGCATATGCGGATGACGTGGCAGTAATAATAATAATAATAATAATAATAATAATAATAATAATGCATTTTATTTCATGGCGCCTTTCAAAACACCCAAGGTCACCTTACAGACAATATACAGGTCATTGCATAAAACAGAACACACAACAGAAAAGCATATGCATGTAAGATTCATTTAAATCTCAATAAAACATTTTATAAAAAGGCCTGTATAAAAAGATATGTTTTAAGACGCTTTTTAAAGGTCAACAAGCACTCGCTATTGCGAACATCAAGGGGAAGAGAGTTCCATAGTCGGGGGGCAGCATAACTAAAAGATCTGGCACCCATGGTAGTCAGTCGAATCCAAGGTGCCACAAGAGAAATTGAAGATGAAGATCTAAGTGCGCGTGAAGGAGTGTAGACATGAAGAAGTTGAGTAAGATATTGTGGTGCAAGATTATGAAGTGCCTTATAAGTGAGTAGCAAGATTTTAAATTCTACTCTATACTTTACTGGAAGCCAGTGTAATTGCTGAAGAACCGGAGAGATGTGAGCCGTATAAGGTGTTCTAGAGAGAACACGGGCTGCGGAGTTCTGAACCATCTGAAGTTTATTCAGCAATTTGGAAGGAATACCTGTGAGAAGTGCATTGCAGTAGTCTATACGTGAAGTGACTAGTGCGTGAATAAGAACAGCAGTATTATTATTTGAAAGAAAGGGACGAAGACAGTTAATATTCCATAAATTAAAGTATGCAGTCCGCGTGATATTATTAATTTGTGCTTCAAAAGATAGTGTACTATCCATGATGACACCCAAGCTTTTAACCTGAGAGGAAGGACAGATTGTGGTATTATCAATGGTGAGAGAGAAACAGTTAGGTTTAGACATAACAGATTTAGTGCCAACCAGCAAAGCCTCAGTTTTGTTGCCATTTACCTTCAAGAAGTTCGCTGAAAGCCAGTCTTTAATTTCAGATAGACAGCTTGTTAAGGATGGTGGAGGAAAAGAACCGGTGGGTTTGGCAGACAGGTAGAGTTGGGTGTCATCCGCATAGCAGTGAAAATTAACACCATATTTCCTTAAAATGTAACCAAGAGGGAGCATATATATAATAAAAAGAAGCGGGCCCAAAACAGAGCCCTGGGGTACACCAGTGGTGATTGTTGATAATCTTGAACTAAAACCTTTTAATTGAATACGCTGACTGCGTCCAGATAAATATGACATAAACCAAGACAGAGCAGTGCCAGTAATACCAATGGAAGCTAACCTGTCAAGAAGTATCTTATGTGAGACAGTATCAAAGGCAGCGCTCAAGTCAAGGAGGACAAGTATAGTTAAAAGCCCAGAGTCGGCTGCCAACAGCAAATCATTGGTTATTTTGACAAGAGCAGTCTCAGTGCTGTGGTGGGGACGAAAACCAGATTGGAATTGTTCATACAAGTTATTATTGGAGAGATGTTCATGAATTTGAATTGCAATACACTTTTCCACTACCTTGGAGATGAATGGTAAATTTGAAATTGGACGGAAATTGTCAAAATTTGATGGGTCACCTCCTGGTTTCTTAAGTATGGGTGTAATAATAGCAGATTTAAGAGATGGAGATACAAGACCAGAACTAAGTGAAGCATGAACAATTTTTGTAATCAACGGCAAAAGAGCTGGTAAACAAGCTTTCACTAAGGGGTTGGTAGAGGTCTAACTGACAAGTTGAAGATTTAGATTTACCTATCAGACCCATTATCTCTGAAGCAGTAGGTAGTGTAAAGTTAGAGAAAACAGAATGGGGAGGTGAGTGCAATATAAACTGAGAGGAGTCATTGTGAAGAGTACCAATAAGTATTTGCTGATGTACATTCTCAACCTTAGATGCAAAGAAAGTCAAAAAACGATCGCACAGGTCAGTGGAATACATATCAGACGGCAAATAATCAGGTGGTTTTAGAATATTGTTTACCACCAAAAAAAGAGACCTAGAGTTCCCATTGCTAACTGCAATTCTGTTGGAGTAGTAAACAGATTTAGCTTCAGTCAGTGCAGTTTTATAATTTTGAATATGTTCAACATACATTTCCTTATGAACAGTAAGGCCAGTCCTGGCGCACAGCCGCTCTAACCTCTGACCTTTAGTTTTAAGTTCACGCAGTTCAGGTGTGAACCAGGGAGCGGAATAAACAAATGAAACAGTTCGAGTTTTCACAGGTGCGAATTCATCCAAGATCATTTTCAGTCCGTCATCATAATATTTAACTAGTTCATCAGCAGTAGAGAAATCAGATTTACTGGAGAAGATGGCAAGTTCATCAGCAAGAGTAGGCAAATCAATGTTTTAATATTCGAAATGAAATCGGACGGCACAGGTTTGCCTTAAAGATGGCCAACTTGGCACAAAAGACACCAAAAGTGATCTGATATAGAAAGATCAGAAACAGTACAATTAAAAGGTATTATACCGAGCAACAAACGAGATCAAGAATATGCCCTTGATGTGAGTGGGCAGTGTGTTAAATTGTTGTATACCAAAGCAATCCAAACATGATAAAAATTCGCTTGTAACTGCATTACTGGTATTATCTATATGAATGTTAAAATCACCCAGAAGGATAACATTTGGAGATATGGAACATAGATGAGTCAAGAGTTCAGATAGTTCAGTTAAAAAGGCATTATTGCTCTTGGGGGGGCGGTAGATAGTTGTAAGAATTGTAGGAATCGCACCATTGATTTTTATGGCAATTGATTCAAAAGAGGAATATGTGGAAAGAGTTAACTGAGATACTTTCAATTTCTCTTTATAGAGTATTGCTAGTCCCCCTCCCCTTCCTGTATCGCGAGATTTACAGACATAACTATATCCCGGGGGAACAGACTGGTTTAAATGAAAAAAGTCATCTGGTTTCTGCCATGTCTCGGTTAGACAGAGAAAGTCAAACTTACGATCAGACAGCAGATCGTACACCAGGGGTCCTTTAGTGGAAAGCGATCGTATATTCAGTAATCCAAAGGAAAAATTGTTCTTACTAGAATCGTTGCCAACCGACCTAGCCGGATTAATTAAAACACTACGATCAACAGTCCGTGTAGGTCTCCTAGGCAGGCGAGGTTTAGATGACCAAAAGGACTGTATTTGACATGATCCATCGATGTTATAGCCGCCGAGACCCGGTGTATATATTTCCGACGCGGTATGTACATGATATCCAGGGGAAGATGTGGAGATGACAGAAGATTAGAAGAACGCAAACGGAGCTGCGTTAGTTCCGCCGCCGAATACTGGAGCATCATCCATGCTACAGAGTGGTATACTGCAGAGAGGACGACCCAGATACAGCTCATCCGCACCAGCAGCCCAGCGATCCCCACAGCCGAACCGCCGCCAGATGCACCACGACGAGCAGTCAACAACCGGCAGTCAAATCGGCAACCGCAGGAAGCATCAATAGTCAAGACGCAGGGAGATCAGCTAGCATACAGTCCGAGATAATGTTGTACAAGCCGGCTGAATCAGCACAGATCACAGGTCAGACTCCTTAAAATGGTTAAAGTGTTTTAAAAACAGTCCATAGATGCATCCATGCATTCACAAGTGCAGGACGATTCTGGAGCGATAAAAGTTGTAAAATTTTAAAAATTCCCTCCCTGAGCAGCGGCAGCCAACAGCGCCAGCGTTCACCCGGAAGTCCCTTATATATATTATATATGTTATGTAATGGTGGGAACCCAGTCTGATGTGGATGTTTTGACTGATGTTTTTGGAAGGTTTGAATTTTTATCATCAGCAAAAGTAAACTGGGGAAAAAGTGAAGCAGTTTTAGTTGGGGAGTGGGGAGGTGGGGAGCCGACACTCCCAGGAGGTTTGGTGTGGAAAAAAGCAGGTTTTAAGTACCTGGGTGTCTACCTGGGAAGTGAGGAGTTTTTAAACAAAAACTGGGAAGGCACTGTAGAGCACATCAAGGGCAGACTGAGCAGGTGGAAACGCCTGGTTCCAAAGATGTCCTACAGGGGGCAGACGCTGGTGATAAACAACCTGGCAGCGTCGTCTCTGTGGCACAAGCTGGCGTGTGTGGATCCCACCAAACCTGCTAGTAAACATCCAGGCCCTGCTTGTTGACTTTTTCTGGGATGGTCTGCATTGGATTCCGCAGAGCGTCCTCCATCTGCCCAAGGAGGAAGGTGGGCAAGGGCTGGTCCATCTCGCCAGCAGTACGGCGGCCTTTCGCCTCCAATTTATCCAGAGACTCTTAGCTGGGCCCAGGAAACTGGTATGGAGGACAGCAGCCAGTGGACATTTGCACATGGCAGGAGGACTGGGGCTGGACAGCACTTTGTTTTTAACGGACACAGGCACGCTGAATGTTACTGGGTTACCAGTCTTTTACCATGGACTTTTAAAAATATAGTCTTTTTTTAAGAAAAGAATAAAGGGCTGAAGGACTATATAATCGGCGAGAGCGGTCCTGCAAAGGAGGAACCCTTTCCCCAGCTGGACATCGCTCCGGACCTCGACGGATGTGGTTGCCCCCTCCTGGAGTGCAGGGGTGAAGGGGAGATGAACTTTGGGACAGTGACGGGGAAGCTGCTCTACAGGGCCTGTGTTAAAGTTTTCAAGAAGAAACTGAGTGGGAGGGTGGACACCCAGTGGAGGAATTTTTTTGGTCTTAACAATGATACTAAGCCAGAGTGGAGACACTGTACAAACCACCATTACCTAAAAAAGCTGCCGACCTCCAGTGGAGGATTTTACACTGCATTATCTCTGTGAACTCTTTTATTTCTGTTTTAAACCTCAATGTTTTACAAGACTGTCCGTTCTGTTCACAGAGAGAAACTGTTTCTCATGCTTTTACTCAATGCTCCAGGTTGCATTCTTTTTTTGAGTTTTTAAAATGTATTTTTAGTTCCTTGAATGTGACTTTTACTCTTCAGTGATTTATTCTGGGTTTTAAGTACAGCAGGAGAAACAGGTTTATGTGTCAGTTGATTAATTTTATTTTTGGTCAAGCTAAAATGGCAATATACCTGAGCAGAAAGAACAAAATGGTTCAAAACACTGACTGTGATGCCATTCGAATCTTCTCCAGACTGACGAAATCCAGGATTGTTGTTGATTTTAACTTTTACAAGAGTATGGGGGATCTGAAGATGTTTGAGACTGTGTGGTGTTGTGGAGAAGCTCTTTGCTTTGCTAAACGAGCCACCCCCATTTTTTTAAACTGTCATTGTCTTGTTTTATTAATGTCTACTTAATGTTATATATATTTTTATTTATTTATTTATTTATTTATTTATTTATTTATTTATTATATTTGACTATTTATCTTTTTATTTAACTTCTATGTCCTAGTACCTGATACCATCCGTGACTTGTGCTGAGTCTTATGTTAAATAAAGGAGTGTAAAAAAGTAAAAAAAGTCAAAGTCTCTCGTTCTCTCTCTCTCTCTCTCTCTCTCTCTCTCTCTCTCTCTCTTGTTCTCTCTCTCTCTCTCTCTCTCTCATTCTCTCTCTCTCTCTTGTTCTCTCTCTCTCTCTCTCTCTCTCTCTCTTGTTCTCTCTCTCTCTCTCTCTCTCTCTCTCTCTCTCTCTCTCTCTCTCTCGCTCACACACCTGTGCCTTTCTTGCAGATGTAGGGCAGCTTGTAGTTGCAGGGCACGTCGTTCCATTTGCCATTCTCATGGGCGATCATCACTACGCAGTCTTCTCCTCCCGCGAAGAAATTATCAGGCTGGTTCTCCCTCCAGTTCTCATATTGCTGCAGGAGACACAGAGATATTTCAGACACAAGCACAGTCCCTTAACTTTGCTAGCCAGTGAACAGATCCTGCCACATATAGATTCTATTACAAATTCATTTCCAGAAAAAAGATTTGGATATAAATAAGTTTTTTGGCTTTACAAAGTGTACAGAGCAGAGTGAGACCACACGAGCGCTGCGTTATTCAAAAGCCCTCCAAATTGCACAGGAACAGAAAATCCCTCCATAGATAGTTTTTGATTAAACATGGCAGCTGTCTCATGTCTTGACCAAATCTTTTGCTTTCTTTAAAAAGATACTGCAGTGTAGCTGTTTACTGTCAGAGACTATACTTATCAAAAAAAAGCCAATTAAACAACAACAAACTGACAATAAATTAGATGGAAAAATTGACTGGCAGACAAGTGAGAGCGTATGGGCCTCGTCTCACCAGATCCATGTTATCAGTCCAATGGAAATCCTCCTCCACTGTTCTGTCATTCAGACCGATCCAAGTGTTCTCGTGACTCATACCTGTAAAGAAAAGATCAAAACTCGTACATTTCAGCATTTGGCAGACACCCTTTTCCAGGGCGAGTTACATTTATCTTATTCATACAACTGAGCAGCGATGGAGTTAAGGGCCTTGCTCAGGGGCCCCAGAGTGACAGCTTGATATGGCTGATAATTAAACTCATGATCTTTGGATCCAAAATGTAATGCCTTGACCACTAAGCTCCTACCTCTCTACAAAAAAATAAAAATCCAATCTAACAACACACACATTCAACCGAATTCAACAGATTTCTCATTTGGTGTTTCGTGAGATTCGATCTCTAGCATCACATGGAACAACAAGGAGGATGAATCTTTCCATCCTTTCCACATCGAAAACTGGTCAAATAATTACTCAATCTTGTAATCTCTCAACAAGAAGGGATCTGTCAAGTCAAAGTACACACCATCTTAAATCATATTTCATGATTACCCACAAACCTGAACCAGGATCAGCTTCACAACCACACAACCACTTTCCAGAGGAGACTTTTATCCTCCTTACAAAACATCTCCACACTTAGACGTCACTCAGACCTTAAAGCTCACAATATTCTGCTCCTATCACATAAACACTGGTTACCACAGAAACATGAGGTTACATCATCCATTAGCAAGTTGACCCAGTCCTCGAAATAAAGTGAAGAAGGATTGTGAAGGAGGAACAATAGAACTTTAGGCTATTAGAATTTTAGTACTGAGATGAACACCATTATCTCATATAGACATTCTTACATGGAAGATATAAAGGCTTGGTGGTCCAATCCCCGCTGTGGTAAAAGTAATAAAAGAGCAAAATGTGACCATGCTGTCGAGGCTTTAGGAATGACACAGTCTGTCCCTCATTCAGTCACAATAACCATCTGTGAGCTGATGTTGGTTGAAGATGGTGGATAGAAACTTCCACTAGTCATGTGATGTTGCATGAGCAAACATTTAAAAACATGGCTTCACTATGAGCATGTGATAGCCCCTTACTCTCCATGGGTGGTAGCAGTTATATGAAAGTAAAAATCTGGGAACAAACAAAGTGTAAATGAGTGAGAACATTATGGGCTTTTTGGGTAAAATATTGTAAACAGCAAGTCGTTGTCATTGCTATTAAGTGTATACTGGCTCGTGATGCGTGCAAACTGGAATCGTAGATTATATTTCCCTCTACACCACGGGCAGGACTGTACACTGACAATATTCTTACATTCCATTCAACAATGCGAGACCGTTTTTACAGCACGTTTTACAGTCAGAAATTTTATGTTCTAACTGTCTTTTATTTTATAATGAGCACATAAACTCCATGGACAGCCACCAAAATCTATAAAATATAACATTACTCCATTAAAACCAGTTTGTTTTACAGATTATTCAGCAGGATACATTCTTCCAGGGTAACAAAAAGCCTCTTTAATGCTTTACACTGAATATCAGAAGATTCAATCAAAGCATGTATTGACACTGCACATGCTGACATACTGTATCTGGAACAATAAACATGACTTATTGTTGATATTTTGGAGCTTCTGTGAAGCACATGATATAAAGAAAGGTTTCAGATGTGGGGCTTTTGTTCCTCTGTGCTGCACAGTGATATGTGGAAAAGAAAATGACAGACAGATTTTTACAGTGGAATTCATCATTCAGACAACATGTTTGTATATGATGTGATCAGACATAATTATGAGGCTGGTCGTGACCTGGATTCTTCATTTCCATAAATACAAACACAAACTGTTATGTTTTGTGAACACCGTATATCATGGGCCCAAACCACTGTGAACTGCCTCCAGGTCATGGATCATTTGGTACCAGGACACACACAAAATAATATTTTTTTAATGTTTATTTTACTTTCATGGTCTGCAGGGTGTTTTATTTTTATATAATGACCTCTTCAGCCTGTGCCAATCCTCCACACTTGTTTCAGTTTCAGCAGTTTTGTTCTTTGCTTCACTAAATAGAGCTTCCACTGATTCTGCATTATGGTGAGTTACATTTCCATGATTTAGTTAATCATTAAATTAATAATGAAATCATAAAATATGTACAATAGTAATATAATATGCACCTTATTGTGTTTAGTTATGGTGCAAAAAAGTTCTGGGACCACCTCCTTATGTACCTCATATACAGTTTTAATTCCAGATTTCTTTCTGTTTTGCACTGCACAAATAAACTGTAATTAAAACTGCATTAATTTCTTGAATTAAATTCTACAATCTGCATTTTCTATACACAAAATATATGGAGCAATCTCTGTTCAAGAAAAATCTTTCAACATTGTCTGTCCATCTCTCAACTATCACACGGCTCAAAAAATCTAATTTAAGCCTCGGTAAAAATAATGTAAAGGTGATTTATACTTGTCACATGTACTGTAGAGCACAGTGAAATTCTTTCTTCTTATTTCCTAGTGATGTTTGGAAGCTGCGGTCAGAGCACAGAGTCAGCCATGATACAGCACCCCTGGAGCACAGAGGGTTAAGAGCCCTACTCAAGCGCCCAAGAGTGGCAGTTTGGGAATAATGGGGCTGTATCAATAATTTAGAGCCTTAACCAATGAGGTAGCACCTCCCTAGTTTCCCTATCAACCTTTAATTAGTGTAAATATTAATAAATCATTTAAACTTGAGTCACACAATTAAGTTGCCAGCTCTGAATATAACATATTAGTGCTAATTGGACTTTATGCATGAGTTAATTTTATGCACTGTAAAAACTCAGAACTATGTGTGGCACTTTTTAAAGCTCTTATATAATACTAGATTTATAGAATTTCCTCTAAAAGGTTCACAGTGTGGTGAAGGAATAGATTGACTTACTGTTGATAAAGTCCTGCTCTTCTCTGGTGTGAATGCTAGCCAGGTGGCCATTGTGCGCTCTGCAATCTTTCTCCGCATCTTCCCAGTTCAGTCTGTGAATGAAGTATCTGTAACAATGACCATGGAACTTTCTCCAGCTATGATCACAACCCTCAGTGTCTGCCAGGAGAATGAAGGTGAGAAACAAAGAGAAAAAAGGAGCAGAAGTTTAATTAGTGCCACAAAAAATCCAGTCACCTGCCAATTTTTCCATTCACAGTCCCATACACACACGCACACACACACACACACACACACACACACACACACACACACACACACACACACACACTTAATGTGTCAATCAGCCGCACTGAAGAAACATGTCTAACAGTTTCATTTCCTCTTCTTGAAGTCTATGTTCTAGCTCTCTAATCCGTGTCTGTGCATTTTATGAGCGAACAGTTTAGCATTAGCACAAAGACAGCAATCCAGAGAAACGTCTTCCACTGCTGTGCTTAATGGTTAATTAAGCCCTGTCACATCCTTGTCTGAGCTCCTGAGCAGACTCTCTCCAACCCTCTAGGGCTTCGAGCATCTGTGCAGAAGAGGATGAATAATCTGCACACTTTTGTGTGTGTGTGTGTGTGTGTGTGTGTGTGTGTGTGTGTGTGTGTGTGTGTTTGTTTGTTTGTATTTACATGCGAGAACAGGAATGCGAGTGTGCAGTTTAATCTGCAGGCCTGTTTCAGCACCCTGGACAGATCATTTCAGTAGGCTCAGAGCAACACACCACTTCTTTCTTCCAGCAAATACAAAGCGACACCTGCAAATTGCCCAGTGCAAATTGGGCCGTATGGACTGTGATTAGCATTCATGCTTGTAGAGACCCAAACTGAGAAGAAGGTGTTATGAGTACTGTAAAGTAACACGGTGAAAGAGATGAGCAGTGCAATGTACCTTCATCATCTGATGCAATTTTCTCTGCACTATTACTTCTCATTCATCACCTGTCTGATCACTTCCGAAGACCTTTCTCGTACAACACTGACATGACATGGAAAGTGAGCTGCCTTTGTTCTACTTTCACTAAAGTGTTCAAGACTGCATTCTGCTTAGTTATAATAAATATGTGGAAAAAACAGAATACATTTATATATAGAAATGTAAGTAAAAGTGGAAGTAAAGTTTACAATAGTAAAAACACTCCATATAAACAAAAGTACTCCTCCAGACATGTGCGGTTCTTCCCCGAACCGTTAGCACAAACTTGGAGGTACACAATTGTATAGGACGTCTTTGGATGCAGTACTATGACATTTTCATGTTCCAGCATGACAATGCTCCTGTGCACAAAGCCAGCTTCATGAAGATCTGCTTTACATGGGTTTGAGTGGAAGATCTCCTGCTATAGAGCTCCAAACCTATTAAACATCTTTGTGATGAATGTGAACACTGACTGCACCGCAGCCCTTCTCACTCTCTCACCGACATCAGTACCTGACTTTACTAACAGTCTTCTTGCGGCTGAATTAATCTCCACAAATCTCCACAAAATCTAGTGGAACATCCTCCCAGAAGAGTAAAGTTTATTATTAACAGCAAATGTGGACTGAATGTGAAATCGGATGCTCAAAAAGCACATAGCAATCTTATGCTCAGGTGTCAAAATGACAACTTTTGTCTGCAAAGTATTTAATTAAACTGTAAAAACAGCTATTAAGCTATTAGAGCTATTATTACACCTGAAATAATTGTAATGTAATTACTTTTTAACAGGGGCTTTACAGAAAAACCTCATAAATGAATATTCAGAGTAAGAAGGTTGAAAACACCTAATTGGTGTCAAACCTGTACATCCACACAAAATCCAATGGTGCTAAAAACAGACTTGTTCAGTTTGTGAAAATGATGAAAGAAATAAAAAAATAAAAAATAAACCGTTGGCAAAAACTCATACTGTTAAAAAAAAATGCTGTTTCTCAAAATACACAGCAGTTTGATTCATTTTCTGAATCTGAGTTGATTTTTTGTTTTCTCTCCTGCACTAAAGATGGCACCTGGTTTTAAATTCAATAAATAAATATGTAAAAGCCGCTCAATTCACCTCTCCATACCTAATACTGTAGACTAATAATTGTATTGTAGTAATAGAGAGATGAAGCAGCACCAGTGTGTGTTCTTGCCCATCAGGAGCTTATTAACCACAACAACAAAGAAAGAGAGAAACAGTCGTGTCTTTTGCATTCGAGTCTGTTTTACCCGAATAAAAAGCTCTGGTTACAAAAGCATTCTTCTCCCCTCTCCAGTCCATTAGACCCAGTCTGACTGCACAGAAGTTGTTATATTATTGTCCAGTGGGAGCAGGTCCAAATCAGCTGGCTCTAGTGGAGCTCCTGTTATCTCCTGTAGTATAAAGAATACAGATGGAGGATTCTCTACAAGCTGCTTCAGGCAGTAAGAATGAGAATGAAGAGTAGACCACGTTTTCCTCTGTACATTCCAGGTTCTGCCTTGTGCAATTTACAAGTGGAGAGAACAAGATAAAGGCAAATAAATGGTTTTTCCTCTTCTCCATGTTCTTTAATCAAATTCAATTCAACTTTATTTATAAAGCCCTTTAAAGAAATACTAAGATTAGGAATCGAAATTTTTATTGAATTAATTTATCCCTAATAATTGAGCCAGAGGTGATGGTGGTGAAGGAAAAACTCCCTGAGATGAAAAAAGAAACCTTGAAAGAAACCAAACACAAATAGGAACCCATCCTCATCCCCATCTTCATGGTTCCTCAGTGTTTCCCATTCACAGTAATCTCGTGGCTCTTCAGGATGTTTATTATGTGCCGTCCTGAGCAGCAGGAAGTGGTTTCCCGATCGTGTTATTTAATCCAATTCCATTCTACAGTGAAAGAGCAGCCAGAACAAGTCAGAAGATCTGAGAATGGCATTTTCTCATCATTCAAAGGTTTAAAAACTAACCCTAATTAAAAAAATAACAGCACCCTGCCGACTGGATACTCAATTTTGTGATTAATATTCGTTCACCGAATGAGTAGCAGTTAAAAATAAAACGAGGAAACGCTTCCAAGTGAGTGATTGGGTCATTTATCTCCATCACAAGGTGATATTTTAGTGCTTTAGCTTTAAGACCTGTGATGATAAAAGACTTAGCGAGGAGGAGGAGGGAATGGTGTTAAGGGCTTCTCTGTTGATGGTACTCTTTGGAGACGGGTGGCTCGTTGCCATCTGTAAGGGAGACAGTCAGCTTTGCCAGCTGAACATCTAAACATGTTTTTTTTGTTCTGTGCCAAGATAAACAAAAAACGCATCATTAGCATATGTGTTGTGGATAAAAGGAAACAGGGAGGGTGAATATGTGTGGAGTCTTTTAGCTTTCTGTAAATAGACATGGTGAAAAGAAATCCTGTGCCAGGTATATTAAGAAAAACTGCTATGCACAAAGAGCCTGAGGTGCCTGAGGCTATTCACTAAATAAAAGCAATGGAGGGACATAAGAGCCAGAAGAGAGAGAAGTGAAGGAGTTTCTAGAGAGAAAGCACTTTAAAGAGTAGCTGAAAATGATACGAGTTCATGTTCTTGGTTGTAGCTTGAAGTTGAATTAGCATTCTAAATTAAAAGTGCTTGTGGCAAGGTGGCTGCAAGTCAACATATTTATAGAAATTGTTGAACTGGAGTTCTGCTTCAGTAATCTGCTTACTATATGAAACTGAGATGCTGAGAACAGAGCAAACCGAGATGATGCGATGTTCAGAGAGTTGTTTATAAACAAATGCCCTTTAAAAATCTGTAAAGCGAAGCAACACTGTAAAGAAAAGTGGACTAAAATTTCTCCCAAAATATACAAGATTGAAGACTTCTTAAATAAAACAAAAAGGGCCTCATGTTTTGTTGGTGATTCTGTGTGTTTGTGCTTCATGAAATGATCACACGTGACGTCGCTGGTCTGGGAAGGTCAGTCACTCATCTCCCAGATGCTCTTTGGCCAAATGTGCACAGTCTGAAACTCTCAGCAGCAATCACATCCAAACCCAGGAGCTGAAAGCATCCATGTGTGACGAGCCTCCTCTTGCTCATCCTCCTCTTCCTCCTCCTTCTCCTCCACCTTCTTCTTGATCAAGTGAGCACAAGATGTGCTTTTCTTTCCACAGTGCACTTGGCAAAGATTATACTTCATCATATGGGTAGAAAGCAAATCTGTAGTGCAGAATTTCTATAGAAAGGTAATTAGTTCTAGTTCTACTGATGAGGTGGAAAGTTTTAAAACTGAACTGCAAACAATTGACAAATAAAATATTCTGGAACAAGCTGCTCACCGATGATACACACCCACCTGGCAAATTCCACTCATTTATATTTACGGCATTTTTTGGCAGATGCCCTTATCCCTTACATTTATCTCATCCATATAACTGAGCCGATTTGGGGTTAAGGGCCTCGCACAGGGGCCCAGGAGTGGCAGCTTGGTGTGGCTGGGATTTAAACAGATTCAAGTGCTTTAAACACTAAACTACCACCTCCCCCAGTTCGCTATGGTTATTTCTGCTTCTCAGTAAAATGTTTATGAATGGATTAGAAATAAATGAGCAAGACTGTGGAAGTGATGACGTGGCCAAGCACCAAGAGAAAATCATGAGTCTTTAACACTATCAAAAGCTGACAGAGGAAACAGAAAGAAAGTCCAGTAAGTAGTTCATATCCTTTAGATTTGTTCCAGTACACAAAAAGACTGAAAGAATAATAAACTGAACAGTTGATCAGGAATCTGCCACCTGTTTCTCATTCCACACCTACATTAGCAGAATACACATAAAAAAAATGAATAAACTCATAAAGAGGAAATGAACTGAAGTATAAAACTAGTTCACTGGTTTAATAGTCCGCTGTCCCAGGAGGAAGGACCAGATCCGAGCCGACGCTGTCATTAATCAAGGCTTTCTGCTTCTGTCTCACCTGCCGTCTCACTGAGGACAAACAGACTCAGAATGGGAGATTGTGGCTTGTCAGTTGATTTCTCTATTGATGAATTGATTATTCACTCTCAGTAATCGAGGCCCCTGTAGTCCATCCTGCTCTTCTCAGGAATTCCTTGACGTGAGATGCGATATTACAATTAAGAAATTTTCATTAGAGTGAATGATGTTGAAGGACTCATGTGGCTAAAATTAATTTGCTAGCTCCGGTACTTTCTGATACAGAACCCCAGCGGAACTGTCGATCTCAATTATTTGCATATCTGGGTCTCCATCACAGCCGTGCTCCTTCCAATCCATCAGTCAATCAGCCGTCCTTTAAACAAATGCTCAAAGACAATGTGTGGGATGATGTCATGCAGCATCTGAAGCCGACACTTTAATTAATGACAATCCCCTGAAAGGCATATGACTACGAGCTCCTGAAGCAGTCACAATCTAAATGAGGAAACGTTAATGCTGTTAGTGGACTATACAACAACATCACACTACATTAACATTCAAGCAGACACACTGTCTGAGTGGTGTGTCAACAAACAGCCTGACACTGCACTTAGACACACTACTGACATCCTGAAGCCTCACACACACTACTCCAAAGACCCAAGAAAAAACATCTAAAGCCACCTGTTATCAACACAAATATTGTTCTAGTGTGTGTTACTGATTCTGGAACTGAAGTGCACACAGAAGTGAGGAGCAGTTCTGCAGCAGAAACAGTTTGTAGGTGAGAGAAGACAGAGGTAAATGAGCAGAAGGTTGAGGCGACACTCTTCACAACTACGACGAGCAGAAAAGATCTCGGACTGCAGGTTGATCACTGACACCACGTTGTTTTCTCATGCTGGGTTGAGATCAGTAATGTGGAGCTGCAGAGCCCAGGGTTTTTACCGAAACTGCTCTGAAAAGGCTGAATTGTGTGCACCAAAGTCTTGTAGAACCGTTAGATCCCAACGTAAATATGTACATATAGAAATGAGACTAAAAGTGATCCAAATAGTCGTTTGTTATAAACACCCAGAAGCTTCACTGATATTTGTTCATTTGTGCTTCTCAGAATTTCTGTGCAGCAGTTCTGTGACTTTATTACTTTTTAAATTTGTTCAAATTTAGTTTTGTTTGTTTATTAAAAAAATGTTCTCCCTTCCAGCTTGGATAAAGAAGTTGCACCTCCCACTTGCTTTATGATGTACAGTCCTCACCTCTTTTACTATGTAGAGAATGTTGCTCCTCCTTTTTGCCTACTCAGCTTTATGGAAAGTGCAGATCCTCTTTCTGGTATCATGAAGGACATTGAGTCCACCTTGAAGTTCACCTCCACCCATCCACGAGCTTTGCAGTGCCTGTTGCTCTCATGGACCCACCCAAAGTTTCGCTCTGTTTGACAGAAAGTATTTTATTTATCTACGTTTCCACACAATCACATTCAAAACAATCCCCATGCACAGCAATACAGCTTCCAGGATTCTTCCGGAACATGTCCTGGAAGTCTTCTTTTTGTAGCATGTCAAGCACCTTCTGGGGAAAAAATGGGGAGCCGGACCTTCATCTATGGGAAGAGGGTGAATCTGGCGAGTAGGGTGGGTGTGGACTGAGATCATGTGGCTTGTTCTCCGATGATCATCGAGTACGAGTTGCTGAAAGGTTTAGACGTTTTCAGGAGTTAAGTTTGTTGAAGGTCTTCCTGAAATCTGGTGATGTTCTTCAGCTCTTGAAGCTCACGTGCCGCCTCATCGCCTTTGCCAAACGTACGTCACGTCATACGTCTTTGTAGCAGATTTGCTCAGTTTCACGCAGAATTTCACATTAGTTGTTTGTTCTAACTCACTGTCCGTGATGAAATTGCAGACGTGGGAACACACGTGGGTCAGAACAGCACCAGTTACTCCGTTAGTCTACAAATGTCTTGTGTGATTTCTCATGTGATGCACTTGCATCCGCCTCCACCTGATCACATGTACCCACCTGGACCCCCTCAAAAACCACAGTACTGCACCTTTCAGATATGATATCATACTGTATCTCCTGTGCTGTGTATTCAGTAGCTCCTGTATATGCAGAGTGAAACTGCGGCTCAGTGAGAGAGGAGCAGCATTAATAACTTATCAGACTCAGATAACAGCACACAGGGGATTTCATACCTTTACTCACGTCCATCTCTTACTTTCTCTCCAGTAAATTAATATTTATGTTTTGTATTGCAGTGAAGAGAGAGAGAGAGAGAGAGAGAGAGAGAGAGAGAGAGAGAGAGAGAGAGAGAGAGAGAGAGAGAGAGAGAGAGAGAGAGGAGAGAGAGAGAGAGAGAGAGAGAGAGAGAGAGAGAGAGAGAGAGAGAGAGAGAGAGAGAGAGAGAGAGAGAGAGAGAGAGAGAGAGAGAGAGAGAGAGAGAGAGAGAGAGAGAGAGAGAAGGAGAGAGAGAGAGAGAGAGAGAGAGAGAGAGAGAGAGAGAGAGAGAGAGAGAGAAGGAGAGAGAGAGAGAGAGAGAGAGAGAGAGAGAGAGAGAGAGAGAGAGAAGGAGAGAGAGAGAGAGAGGAGAGAGAGAGAGAGAGAGAGAGAGAGAGAGAGAGAGAGAGAGAGAGAAGAGAGAGAGAGAGAGAGAGAGAGAGAGAGAGAGAAGGAGAGAGAGAGAGAGAGGAGAGAGAGAGAGAGATGGGGGTATTAAATGGTATTGTTTCTAAGGCTTGGGATTAATTATGTTTGGCTTCTAACAGCCGTTTGCTATTTTATTGTATTTGTGACTTATTCCAGAGCACAGAAAAGAATATATTTGTATTTTGCTGCAATTCCTCTGGTTATTTATTTCAGTTATTGACCAGTCGAGCTAATAAGAGTTTATCACTCACTCCAGGTGGGGCGAATTTCCCAGGTACGCTGTGAGGTGCTACATAAGCTGCTCTGCTGAAATAAGCAAAAGGAAGGAGGAAAAAAAGCACAGGTCACTGAGAAGAATAAATCCTTCAGGGTGTTCCAGCAAGTCCATTTCCAACAATCCTTTCTATTAGTGAATGTTCAGTATGTAGGACACCTTCAGACTCACCTCTGTGTAACACAATTCATAAACAGAAACTAAAGGAGCGGTTTGGTGTTTAAACGGATCTTCTCATCGTTCCGTGGTGTGTTTTCTCAGGCTGCTGAGTGTATTTATAGATCCAAGAGCACAATATGGTTCCCGATAGAGTGTAATTAGAGTGACACTATCGCACATGTGCTGGGAGCCAGACAGGCGTTAGCTGGACTCCCAGCATCGTGGTCACTTGTCAAGTTTGGCAACAGGAAACTTATTGACTCTGGTCTCCATGGAAACTGGAAGGTCTTGCTGAGGGAGGCGTGCTTCAAAAGACCAATGCCATTTGGAAGAGAGCAGGCAAGCTTTGAGTTATATTACATGGGAGACTGAGGGAGCAAATAAATTAACCTGACGTGGGAACGTGGCATCTCTTTGATTATTCCGATCAAACACTAGCTTCTGTTTGGACATTCAGCTCTTCACCAATGAAACAACACCAGATATGTTGCTTTCCAGCTCAAATCTAAAATATGTACAATTCAAAACGGTTCTTTCTGAAATAGTCTTCACATCCAGTGAAAGTCTTATCACCATCGACGTCTGAAAATATTCATGTGTCATTCCTGCGTATTTATAAGTGTGATATCTACAAGAACTGCTTTAATATACAGCAGTGGGATTAAATACGAGCTGATAATAATGTGTACATTTCCACACTCTGAATAAAGACCACGGCAACACTCACACCTGGTTTAATAATCCAGATTTCTGTTTCTCCTCTACACCATGGCAGTCTTTAAAAATTCATCAGGCTGCTTTATAAAGGAGGCAGAATGAACAGAACTGCTCCCACCATGTCCTGCTGGTCAACCATGAAGACCACCACAGCAGGCTGCTTCTAATACAGATTAGAAAAACAATAAGTGTGTGTACGGAGGAGTGTGTGTAGGGGTATGGATTTTAAAGATTCTCCACTAATCTGTGTGTTTTGTTGCTGGTGTTTTAATATTACACACACACACACACACACACACACATGTCACTATATTGGCAGTGTGTGTGTGTGTGTGTGTGTGTGTGTGTGTGTGTGTGAACACACAGTTTCTCCGTCACACTCAAATGTTGTTCTTCTTTGAACTTTTGCCGCAACGCTTGAAGCACACAATTGTACAAAATGTCTTTATATGCTTTAGTGGTAGAATTACTCTACACCTGAACTAGAAGACCCGAACCTGCTCCTGCATGACAATGCGCCTGGGCACAAAGCCAGCACCAAGAAGATCTGCTTTGCCAAGGTTCGAGTGGAAGAACTAATTTGGCCCCAGCATTGACCTCAACCCCTCTGAATACCCTGGCAACTGAAACATTAACTGCACCGTTTTTTTCTGAAATAAACAAACCCTTATAATGTAAAATTATACTACTGAAAAGAGTGTAGAAGTGATAGAACAGCAAACAGATGACCATCTGACCACCGTTTTAATGGAGTCATGTTCAGGTGTCCATATACTGTACATCTGGCCATATAGTGCACAGTTAATTATTATAAAATAGAGTATAAGAGTGTAGATCAGAGTGTAGATCAGTATGTAGATCAGAGTGTAGATCAGTGTGTAATTCAGTGTGTAGATCAGAGTGTAGATCAGAGTGTAGATCAGTGTGTAGATCAGAGTGTAGTTCAGTGTGTAGATCAGAGTGTAGATCAGAGTGTAGATCAGAGTGTAGATCAGAGTGTAGTTCGGTGTGTAGATCAGAGTGTAGTTCAGAGTGCAGATCAGAGTGTAGATCAGAGTGTAGTTCAGTGTGTAGTTCAGTGTGTAGATCAGAGTGTAGTTCAGAGTGTAGTTCAGAGTGTAGTTCAGAGTGTAGATCAGAGTGTAGATCAGAGTGTAGATCAGTGTGTAGTTCAGTGTGTAGATCAGAGTGTAGATCAGAGTGTAGATCAGTGTGTAGATCAGAGTGTAGTTCAGTGTGTAGATCAGAATGTAGTTCAGAGTGTAGTTCTGTGTAGATCAGAGTGTAGTTCAGTGTGTAGATCAGAGTGTAGATCAGAGTGTAGTTCGGTGTGTAGATCAGAGTGTAGTTCAGAGTGTAGATCAGGTGTAGATCAGAGTGTAGATCAGTGTGTAGATCAGAGTGTAGATCAGTGTGTAGATCAGTGTAGATCAGAGTGTAGTTCAGTGTGTAGATCAGAGTGTAGTTCAGAGTGTAGATCAGAGTGTAGATCAGAGTGTAGTTCAGTGTGTAGTTCAGTGTGTAGATCAGAGTGTAGTTCAGAGTGTAGTTCAGAGTGTAGATCAGAGTGTAGATCAGAGTGTAGATCAGAGTGTAGATCAGAGTGTAGTTCAGAGTGTAGATCAGAGTGTAGATCAGAGTGTAGTTCAGAGTGTAGTTCAGAGTGTAGATCAGAGTGTAGATCAGAGTGTAGTTCACTGTGTAATTCAGTGTGTAGTTCAGTGTGTAGATCAGAGTGTAGATCAGTGTGTAGATCAGTGTGTAATTCAGTGTGTAGTTCAGTGTGTAGATCAGAGTGTAGATCAGAGTGTAGATCAGTGTGTAGATCAGAGTGTAGTTCAGTGTGTAGATCAGAGTGTAGTTCGGTGTGTAGATCAGAGTGTAGTTCAGTGTGTAGATCAGAGTGTAGATCAGAGTGTAGATCAGAGTGTAGATCAGTGTGTAGATCAGAGTGTAGATCAGAGTGTAGTTCGGTGTGTAGATCAGAGTGTAGTTCAGTGTGTAGATCAGAGTGTAGATCAGAGTGTAGATCAGAGTGTAGATCAGAGTGTAAGTGTACAGAACAGGTTTTCTAGCAGTGATATAAAGTCAGAAATACGACACTTCATTAGTTCTTTTGGTGATTATTATATTAAGAGAATAATAAAATACACTGTTTATTTTCTCTTCAAATGACTGGAATAAAAACAGTAGTGTGTGTTACATGCACACACACACAGACACAAACACACACTATTCTGTGTATCGTGTAAAGGATTCAGTTGGCACATATTTCAGATATAATGACGTTTGAATAGTTTTTTTTTTAAGTTACGTAAAGTTTCGATAAATAACTCGTAGAATAAAAACTCAAATGTGGCATGAGTTTCAGTCAGTCAGCAGCAGAAGTGGAGCAGGTTTTGTGTATCAGGTAATCTCGAGTGTGTCGCTTGTGCGTCTCTGCGTGGGAGCGAGAGCACTTTTCAATTACCTTTTTCACACATGGCTCCTCCGTAACTGGGCAAACACAGGCACACCACAGAGTTGATCTCGTCAATGCAGGTGCCTCCATTCTGACACGGATTCGACTGGCATTCGTCAATATCTGGAAATGAAAACAAAGTGAATAAAAGACTTCTTTTAGTCTGTTAAAGAATTACGAGCTTTTTGCAGATACATGTTTATAAAAAAAGGACCAACAGTCAGCAAATAAAGAACACTGAAGATTCCTGCTGATTCTCATTAAACCAGGACTTCTAGCCCTGATGTTCTGGAGCTCTTCACATCTAAGCAGTGGCTTGTGGAGGTTTATTGGTTATAACTGCTGATGAAATTGTTATTATATGTTTTGTTTTTCAGGCTGTTGATTTGGATGCCATGACGACGCACACCAACACCGCGACTCACGTGACTCCTACAACATTCCACTGATTACACGTGATAACAAAAAAGAGCCTTATTACAGCCGAGCTCCGACTATCTCTCATTTACACCAAAAAGTGGGACATGAACACTGCAGTAATGAGAGATATCAAAGTCTTAATCATCAGTGAAGCATATAATAAACACCATTTAACAGAATTCAGAAGTGAATCACACAAATTAATATTAATACTTTGTTTTAAAGCTTTTAAACATGAATAGTGAATATAAGCTAATGACCCACAATGTTCAGTTTAATGTATAGCAAGCATCTAATTACACACACACACACACACACACACACACACACACACACACACACACACACACACACACAGTGTTTACATTTACAGCATTTTGCAGACCCTTATCCAGAGCGTCTTATACAGCTGAGTAAGGGTTAAGGGCCTTACTCAAGGGCCCAGCAGTGGCAGTTTGGTGGTGCTGGGATTTGAACCCATCACCCACCAATCAGAAGTCAGATCAGATCAGAAGGCCAACATCTCATCCACAGAGTTACCAGTTCCCCGTGTATGAACCCTAATCTTACTAGGAAGTAAAAAGGAACCGATAATAGACATCAAATGTCCCCAAAAAGTCTTTTATTTATTTATTTGTTTGTTTACTTATTTATTGATGATTAAATTTGATTAATTTTTATATGTAGATATTTACCAGTGTCTCAAAGCAGCTACACACAGATAAAGTGGTGATAAAAGCATGTAAGTTAAGTGTAGGTTCATTTCTAATGAGGGAGCGACTGATGATTGTGGAAAAGAAAAACTCTCTGAGATGGTATGAGGAAGATCCTTGAGAGGAACCAGATCATGATGATGATGATGATTATTATTACATTTTAACATCAAACTGAAAACCCCAGATGTAGGAATTTCAGCATCATCAGCATGGAGTGTTTTGTGAAATGTGACTGTGACGGCTCTTCACGGGTTCTTCAGTGCTTCATATCTGTTAGGCGTGGCACAGAGGCGGAAGCCGGAGTAACGGCAAACAGAGACTTTATTTGAACAAGGGCAGAGCCAACACAAAAACACCCGTGCAGTTCGGGATAATCCGGAAACGGAGCAGTTCAGATAATAAACATCCACGGTGCGTTATGGAGGAAGCGCGCACGGAGGGAAGCGACGGGAAGCGTCGGTAGTCCGAGGCGCTGGGGAAGCCGAACGCGCCGTGGAGTGAGCGAGAAGTCCGGGCGAAGAAGGCACGTTGCGGGAGAAGCACAAGCGAACACACACAGCATAATCCTGCCAGACCACGCACGAGCGTACAATAACGGACCCGGAATGTGGGTGAGTGAGTGGTTTATATGGTGGCAGGAAATGAGAGGATAACGTGCTTCAGCTGTGTGCGATTTGCGCTGCGTGCTTGGGACAAGAGCGGCAAAGGCAGCCTCTGAAGGAGGCGTGGCAGGCGGATCCTGACACCACCCCCCCCCAAAGGGGCGGCACCGGACGCCCCCAAGCCGCCAACAGCCCGGTGGGCCCGGGCACTCGGCGGAGGGCCCCTCCAGTCCTCCAGGGTCGGCGGGACCCGGACGGAACCGCCACGGAGCCAGGACGGAACACAGCCCCACGCTGAGGCCAGGAACGGGCGAGGTCCTCGCTGCCGACTGGAGGCGGAGAGACGGCCATCACGGAGCCCTGGAGCGGAGCGACGCCCCGGCGGAGACAGGAGGCGGAGGGACGACCCCTGCGGAGACCCGGAGCGGAACGACGCCCTCGGCGGAGACAGGAGGCGGAGGGACGACCCCTGCGGAGACCCGGAGCGGAGCGACGTCCCCGGCGGAGACAGGAGGCGGAGGGACGACCCCTGCGGAGACCCGGAGCGGAGCGACGCCCCGGGCTCTGAAAATTGTGTTCCATCACAGTTTAGTAGTGAGGACTTTATGATTTTCTTCACTGAAAAATAGATAACATTAGAAAAACAATTGTGGCAGTTCAACCTCTTACAGCATCTCCTGAGACAGTGTTACCTTCAACTCCACAACTCCACTGTTTTACATGTATAGGACAGGAAGAGCTGTATAATGTTATTGCCAAAGCTAAATCGACAACATGTCAGTTAGATCCAATTCCTACTAAATTACTGAAGGAAGTGTTATATACAACTGGTGAGCCTCTTCTAAATATTATTAACTCCTCACTATCTTTAGGTCACGTCCCTAAATCCCTCAAGTTAGCAGTTATTAAGCCCCTCATTAAAAACCTAATCTGGATCCAAACACGTTATCAAATTACAGACCAATTTCAAATCTCCCATTTATGTCTAAGATTTTAGAAAAGATTGTCGCTGCACAGTTATGTTCCTACCTGCAAGAGAACAATATCTTTGAAGAATTTCAGTCAGGTTTTAGGCCCCATCATAGCACAGAAACTGCTCTAGTTAAAATAACTAATGACCTGTTTTTAGCTTCAGACCAAGGCTTCATCTCGCTGTTGGTTTTACTAGATCTTAGTGCTGCATTCGACACTATAGACCATGATCTCCTCCTAGATCGCTTACAAAATTACATCGGCATTCAGGGACAGGCATTAAGCTGGTTTAAATCCTACCTGTCCGATCGTTACCATTTCGTAGATTTAAATGGAGAGCTATCCAGGCTAATGCAAGTAAATTATGGCGTGCCGCAAGGTTCAGTTCTAGGACCCCTGCTCTTCACAATATACATGCTTCCGTTAGGAAATATTATTAGAAGGCATGGAATTAGCTTCCATTGTTATGCTGATGATACTCAGCTATATATTTCATCTAAACCAGGCGATACAGCTCAATTAACCCGGATGACTGAGTGTGTTAAGGAACTAAGAGATTGGATGACCCATAACTTTCTACTTTTAAATTCTGATAAGACTGAGATTTTGCTCATCGGCCCAAAACTAGTATACAGACGCTCCAGCATCTCAACCTGCATTTAGACGGATGTTCTGTAACCACTAGTTCAACGGTAAAAGACCTGGGTGTTATTTTAGACAGCGACTTGTCTTTCAAAAATCACATCAATCAGGTTACAAAACAGCCTTCTTTCACCTTAGAAATATTTCTAAGCTAAGAAATATGTTGTCTATATCCGATGCAGAGAAGCTCGTCCATGCGTTCATGACCTCCAGAATAGACTACTGTAATGCGTTACTAGGTGGATGTCCTGCTTCATTAATAAACAAGCTTCAGTTAGTCCAGAATGCAGCAGCCAGAGTTCTTACAAGGTCAAAAAAATATGATCACATAACCCCGATCTTATCGTCCCTACATTGGCTTCCTGTTAAGTTTCGAATAGACTACAAACTATTACTTCTCACTTATAAAGCACTAAATGGTTTGGCTCCCGTGTATCTATCCAGTCTTTTAACACGCTACAATCCGCCACGCTCCTGAGATCTCAAAACTCTGGGCTTCTAGTAGTTCCTAGAATAGCAAAGTCCACTAAAGGTGGTAGAGCATTTTCACATTTAGCTCCTAAACTCTGGAATAGTCTTCCTGACGGTGTTCGGGGCTCAGACACACTCTCCCAGTTTAAGTGTAGATTAAAAACATATCTTTTTAGCAAAGCCTACACATAACACACATCACATCATAACCTTGTGCTCCAGAACATCTGATCACATGCACATTATCAACTTGTGCTGTTAATATCATGAACAGCAGCTACGCTAATTCCTCTCCACTGCTTCTCTTTCTCTCCCCATCCCGAGGCATCCTGAGGTTGCTCCAGCTCCAGTCACCTCCCACCTCGTGATGATTACGGACCTTTGAAGAAGTAGATGCCGAACTCACAAACATCCCGAACCATCTAGAGACGTACCAGTGCCATTTGGATCCCGCTACATGTGTGGAGTTTTGACATTGGACCTCCTGGAGTGTTTAAAGGCTCTGGCATGGAGAAGCTGATGCTGGATCTGTGGTGATCACAAATGCTGAGCTCATAAAACTCGGAGCTACTAACCATATAGTCTGTATAAGACTGCAGAAAAAACATCACTTATAATCTTATACTCCAGTAATCATGTTAGTTCTCACTCTCCAGTGTTCTTTATTGTTGAAAGATTTATGATCAAACTCTTGATGTCACCCAGATGAGGATGGGTTCCCTTTTTGAGTCTGGTTCCTCTCAAGGTTTCTTCCTCATAACATCTAAGGGAGTTTTTCCTTGCCACAGTCGCCACGGCTTGCTCATCAGGGACAAATGCACACCATTCACCATCACTGTTGATTTGTGTAAAGCTGCTTTGAGACAATGTCTGTTGTGAAAAGCGCTATACAAATAAACTTGACTTGACTTGACTTGAGAGTGTAGTTCAGTGTGTAGATCAGAGTGTAGTTCAGAGTGTAGATCAGAGTGTAGTTCAGTGTGTAGATCAGAGTGTAGATCAGAGTGTAGATCAGTGTGTAGATCAGAGTGTAGATCAGAGTGTAGATCAGTGTGTAGATCAGAGTGTAGATCAGAGTGTAGTTCGGTGTGTAGATCAGAGTGTAGTTCAGTGTGTAGATCAGAGTGTAGATCAGAGTGTAGATCAGTGTGTAGATCAGAGTGTAGATCAGAGTGTAGTTCGGTGTGTAGATCAGAGTGTAGTTCAGTGTGTAGATCAGTGTGTAGATCAGTGTGTAGATCAGAGTGTAGATCAGAGTGTAGATCAGAGTGTAGATCAGTGTGTAGTTCAGTGTGTAGATCAGAGTGTAGTTCAGAGTGTAGTTCAGAGTGTAGTTCAGTGTGTAGTTCAGTGTGTAGTTCAGTGTGTAGATCAGAGTGTAGTTCAGAGTGTAGTTCAGAGTGTAGATCAGAGTGTAGATCAGAGTGTAGATCAGTGTGTAGATCAGAGTGTAGATCAGTGTGTAGATCAGAGTGTAGATCAGAGTGTAGATCAGAGTGTAGATCAGAGTGTAGTTCAGAGTGTAGTTCAGAGTGTAGATCAGAGTGTAGATCAGAGTGTAGTTCAGTGTGTAGTTCAGAGTGTAGATCAGAGTGTAGATCAGAGTGTAGATCAGAGTGTAGATCAGAGTGTAGTTCAGTGTGTAGTTCAGAGTGTAGATCAGAGTGTAGTTCAGAGTGTAGATCAGAGTGTAGATCAGAGTGTAGATCAGTGTAGATCAGAGTGTAGATCAGGTGTAGATCAGAGTGTAGTTCAGAGTGTAGTTCGTGTGTAGATCAGAGTGTAGATCAGAGTGTAGATCAGTGTGTAGATCAGGTGTAGATCAGAGTGTAGATCAGTGTGTAGATCAGAGTGTAGTTCGGTGTGTAGATCAGAGTGTAGATCAGAGTGTAGTTCGGTGTGTAGATCAGAGTGTAGTTCAGAGTGTAGTTCGTGTGTAGATCAGAGTGTAGATCAGTGTGTAGATCAGTGTAGATCAGAGTGTAGATCAGAGTGTAGATCAGGTGTAGATCAGTGTGTAGTTCAGAGTGTAGTTCGGTGTGTAGATCAGGTGTAGATCAGAGTGTAGATCAGTGTGTAGATCAGAGTGTAGTTCGTGTGTAGATCAGTGTGTAGTTCAGAGTGTAGTTCGTGTGTAGATCAGAGTGTAGATCAGAGTGTAGTTCAGAGTGTAGTTCGGTGTGTAGATCAGGTGTAGATCAGTGTGTAGATCAGTGTGTAGTTCAGAGTGTAGTTCAGTGGGATAACCGGCTGGGTTTAACTCCACATATTGATCCACGCTCCTCAAAAAATCCCTCCATTCGGCTCTGTTGCCGGAGAAGCGAGCCGGGAGTCCTGTGACGTCATGAAGGGGGCGTGGCGCTGCCGGCGTGCCCGAGCGGCTGCGAACCCGCGGCAGAACGAACCCGACCTCCGAGACACGGCTCGCGCCGGGACCACGGCGTTAACCCGATCATGTCCTTTTCCTTTTTTTTTTTTTTTTTTTTCCTTGTCCGATATTCCTATTTCAGGGGTCCGTTATTCTGTTAGGCGTGGCACAGAGGCGGAAGCCGGAGTAACGGCAAACAGAGACTTTATTTGAACAAGGGCAGAGCCAACACAAAAACACCCGTGCAGTTCGGGATAATCCGGAAACGGAGCAGTTCAGATAATAAACATCCACGGTGCGTTATGGAGGAAGCGCGGCACGGAGGGAAGCGACGGGGAAGCGTCGGTAGTCCGAGGCGCGCGGGGGAAGCCGAACGCGGCCGTGGAGTGAGCGAGAAGTCCGGGCGAAGAAGGCACGTTGCGGGAGAAGCACAAGCGCGAACACACACAGCATAATCCTGCACGACCACGCACGAACGTACAATAACGGACCCGGAATGTGGGTGAGTGAGTGGTTTATATGGTGGCAGGAAATGAGAGGATAACGTGCTTCAGCTGTGTGCGATTTGCGCTGCGTGCTTGGGACAGGCGGCAAAGGCAGCCTCTGAAGGAGGCGTGGCAGGCGGATCCCTGACAATATCTGCCTGCTCTCACACATCAACATGAAAGTAAAAAGTTCCAGCTCGCACAAATCCGTTGTTGCATCTTGTAGGATCTCAGTCTTGAAATACACCAGTGATATCAACCAGATGCTCTGTGAACTTCTTCTCTGTAGAACACGAGCTGTTAGGAGTGTGTTCATATTCAATTATATGACTTTAAAGATGAAGTTTAAAGTTCAAAAGGTCTTCTTTCCTGTAACTAGAATGTTCTTGCTGATTTTAGACTAGAGAGAAAAATCTATTAGAGCACAGCTGGTGTAGAGAAGTCATTAGTCTACACAGCATCTGAAGGTACTGTAGGTGTCTTCTGGGCTATAAGGTAAGGCCAAAGGTGTAAACCCACTGGATCATCATCTCTTCCTCTTTTCCCCTTGAGAATAAATCGCTCCTGTTTCCTAATGAGGTTTTTTTGTACAGTAAAGTAGAATATAAAGAAGATAAAAGCAGGATCGTTCCATAATGCAGCAGCAGGAGCAGGAGCAGGAGAAGGAGGAGGAGCAGGAGCAGGAGCAGGAGAAGGAGCAGGAGCAGGAGCAGGAGCAGCAGCAGCAGCAGCAGCAGCAGCAGGAGCAGAAACAGCAGGAGCAGGAGAGAGCTCTGAGTCAAAGAACCATCTGATGTGATTTGTGTCATGGAGAAGGGATTAATCTTCCATTCCCAGAAGAATCTCCATGTCTCTTTATATAGAGACATGGTATGTTTGTGTATATGTTATGTGTGTGTGTTCCACAGTCTGAGTTAGAATTAGTTCATGATTTCTTTGATTTTGGTTTGTTTAAATACATCTGCATTTGCCTCCACCCCCAGATGCTGCATTATGTGACACTGTACAGTCCACGGTCACTGGTCTCTGGTTGTAGCAGAGAGAAACACATGATCTTGAACATAAAGAACTTTCCTGCAGCACTTTCATGACATTGTCACCCTATATATGCATTTCAAAATGGCACATCTGGCCACAGCTGGACTTTCTGAAAAATACAATCATAATAAATCACAATTTTTCTGTCCACCTGGATGTGAATGTACTACTGCTATCTATTATATTTAACATTTTACTTTATTTTATTTTACCGCAATTATATTCTGAAATTAATATTCTGTAAATTCTATTATATTTCTTTATAATATTTTTTGTCATTTTATATTTGTGATTGTTTATTTAATAATTTATTTACTCTCTTTTAATTGTATTTATTGACTCTCTTTATGTCACAGAACATTTCACTGCATGTTGTAGTGTGTAACACAGCACACAGAGTAACACAGCAGCTTCGATTCCTGCTCCGTCGCATTAACATCATTTAATAAATGCAGCTGAGAGATAAAGATCAGATTCAGACTGATATTTCACTCTGCTCCTGATTGTAGTGTTCATAACTAATCTGCACTCGAGCAATCAGTCAGGAGCTGTGTTTAAACTCAGTCACCCAGAATCAGTGTTTTTACTCTCGCATTGCAGTCATGATTTCATACAGCAACATTTGCTTTTAATGATATTTTTCCCCACGATTCCGTCACAACCGTAGTGACTGAATTCTGCCTCGATTATATGTCCTGGATTTTTTATGGAATCTTTAAAGATTGAATGCATTTTAATGAAACTGGAAAACTGTGATTCAGTCATAAGAACATGTGATCAGTAATAAAAACATTCGAAACAAATGTTCTTTTAAAAAAAAGAGAAAATCTACGAAAGCGTGTTTATTGGCGTGAGATGAATGTGAGTAGAAGAGAACGATGCTGCAGAGACACGGTACAAAACGTTCTTGTGAAAGTCGCTTACAGGAAACGTTTCTGATACATCCAGCAGCTTTTAAAACTATTTTATAATTAAATCGTGCAAATGATGTGTACTGCTGCAGCACAGAGTCTCCTCATGCACACCTCCATGGAGCATGGAACACCATGGAGATGTACTCATGATGCTTATCTTTACCCACTTCTTAACTACATGGTCATGTGAAGCTCCAGCACTGTCAGTGTCTCATGCCATTGCTGCTGTGTGGAGGACATTTCATCAGGATGAATAAAGACAACCTGCTTGATGCCTGGTGCAAATGCGTCCCCCAGACTGTGAACAGAAACAGTGTCAGGCTTTTGGAGAGAGTAAAGAGACAGACTGTCTATCGGTCGATTTACATGATTTATATAAAAAAAGCTCTTCAATAGCTCACCAATTCAAGCTTATAACCACTGCATTACTAGTGATAAAGAAGCAAAATGTGTTCATCAGGTTCTTCCAAGCGATCCTTCACATTTCACTAGAGCCGCCGCAGCATGATTTACTGACAGGTTCATGGTTTGGTATGGCAGCTACACCATATCAGACTGCAAAGCCCTGCAGAGGGTAATGAAATCAGCCCATCACATCATCGGGTCGCTGCCCCCACTCAGCTCTGACGTCTAGAAGAAACGCTGTAAGAGGAAAGAGTGCAGTATCATCAGTGACCCTGTGCACCCCAGTCCAGACCTCCTCACATGAATAATACTGAAGCTTTTGGTCAAGTTCCAGCAGTTTCTGTCACTTTCAGCTTTCAGTCATCTTAGACTGTCTCCAATATCCTGCTGCTCTAATATCTAATCTACTTTGCTCTTTCTCACAGTTTTATTTCTCCCAGTATCAAATGAGTACATTATTGTCCTCTCATCATCCGGTTTACTGTGTCCATCACAGTTATACCAGGGGTCAGGATTATAGACTACATCAGCCACTGTTCCATGTTCATGCAACACTTATTTTACACTCATACCTGTTTACTGTTTCTCATCTCGTTACATGTTTATCTGTAATCAATTAATTAACGTTATCTAGTGTCCTGACAAGTCGCTACACGGATATGAAATAAAGCAATCTATAATTACTAAAAACAGACAGAGTAATTAATACAGAAACTGCTGATGTTGCACAGCCCATTAGTTTTAGATCAATTCAGCACTACAGCAGGCCGTTCCAAATCAGAACATCTGAGTAAGACACGAAGCATCCAGAAATACAGAGGGAGAAACACTTCTAGCTGCATTTCTAGAGAAAAAACAAACAAGTGTCCTTTATATCAGCTGCATGTAGCAAGAGCTTCGGACAAATCGGGCCAGTGAATGAGCTGAAAACATCTGTAGGCTCTGCACAAGACAAAATATGTGAACGCAGGCCTGGCTACTGAACTGCATCCCAGAGGGCGAGCAGCCTGACATCAACTTCCCAGGCAGAAACACATTTCTCAGTGCCTTACGCAGGTCTCGAGGCCCGAAGTCGGCTCTTTCATTTCACGCTTCTCAGATTTATCCTTTCAATTTCGCCGGCTGCCAGGGCATTTGTAAACGAGCAGGCATATAAAATGTAAACAACCCCCCATTTTTAATAAATGAGACCTCAAATGCAATCAACAATTTCACTGATGCAGTTCCATTTATGATTCTTTTTATTCTTCTAGGCTTGGTGTCCACTCAATGGGATTTAATAAGGTACCAGGACTTTGAAAGGAGAGGAGAAAAAAGAAAAGTCAATATGGAAGAACACAGAAATCTCCCTGGGATTACGTTCCAACGTTCGGGATCAAATGCTGACGATTAAAAATTAAAACGCTCCTGACAGAAGCAGCCAGAACTCAATTACTATGCAGTGGCTGCCTGAGGTCTTCTCTGAGCCGTCATTAAAAGCCATCAAACAGCATCTCTGTTTCTCCTTCTTTTAACACAGGCTACAGTGTTGAGCACATTATCACAGATTTCAGGTGATAAGTAAAATGCATAAAGCATTCGCAGGACAAAAGAAAAACCCAAAACACACTAGAAAAGAGAAGAGTGTCAGTCTGCTCATGAAGAGCTGAACAGAAGGCTGCAAACCTACTAATAATTCCACTCGGGTCACAGTGATTTGTCAGCAGTGATGGGGTTCAGAAAACACTCTGAAACCTGACACAGTATTTCCACTATTTAGCATTTTATTATTTTGCCTCTAAAGGACAAATCAGAGTCTTTCAGGGTGGTTTGTGTGTCCTGTTGATTCTGATTGCCTTCAATGTAATTGCTCTGGCAAGCTGAGAAAACGGTCTTTCAAAGAAATTGGCTGTGAATAAAAGCTGGGATCAGGACTGTTAGCAGGACGAGTGAAAACTCTGCTCTGATTTATCTCGAACATGTAAGTGTGTAATTAGTGATCCTCAGAAAACAAGGCCTTTATAAGAATCGTCACTGCAGAGTAATGACCAAAACAATCATAAACAAACTGATTCTCTGCAAACCTCGAACTCGTCCGCAGTTTTCTTTCCCTTTTTTAAAAAGACGCCTCAGACTGAAATATCACTGAAGACTTATCAGGGATCTACGAGCGGGCATTTCTTCTGACTTGATTAATTAAACACAGCCTGGGAAATGTCAGCCAGAGAATTCTCCCATCACACTGGGTGGAAGAAGGCAGTTCAAGATTCAATCCAGAAGTGTCATTACAGCCCTAAAGATCTGCACCTTCATGCTGTAGTGCTGCAGGATCACGAAACAAACCTCACCATCCACCTGAAGGCCAACATCAAGTGCAATCATTTCATTTTACTTTCATTTGGACCAAACAAGGATTTATTGTTTATATATTTATATATTGTGTATATCTGTATATAAATGTAATAAATAATAATAGAGAGAGAGAGAGAGAGAGAGAGAGAGAGAAGGAGAGAGAGAGAGAGAGAGAGAGAGAGAGAGAGAGAGAGAGAGAGAGAGAGAGAGAGAGAGAGAGAGAGAGAGAGAGAGAGAGAGAGAGAGAGAGAGAGAGAGACAGAAAGAGAGCGAGAAATAGAGAGAGAAATAGAGAGAGATTGGATCTGTATGACATCTTAAATAATGATGAAGCTGTTGAAGTAACTCCTGGGGCTGTTGTTTGTTCTATTCCTCATTTGAATGTTTTCTTCTCCAGTTCTTCAAATTCATCTTCTGCCTCGAAATGGACATTGTACCAATGCAGCTTTACAGAAGCTCTGCATGAAACTGGTACTGAATGTTACTATGGTTACATGTGTTCATTCGTTTAGAAAGCTGATTCAGCTGAAGAACACAATCTATCTGTGTGTTCAATGCTCTGAACAACACCTGAACTTCCAGCCAATCACAATAGTGAGGCAGGTGGTATCTCAGTGGTTAAGGTGCTGGGTTACTGATCAAAGGGTTGTGGGTTTAAGCCCTGGTAACAAAAAGCTGCAAGGCTAGGGGCCCCTAAGCAAGGCCCCTAACCCTCTGTGCTCCAGGGGTGCTGTATTATGACTGACTCTGAGGTCTGACCCCAGCTTCCTAACATCACTGGTATAAGTACAGAATTTCAATGTGTTGTAAAGTTCATGTGACACGTATAAATCACCCTTCGTTATTTTTTTCAATCTACTAATCACACCTGCACTTCCAGCCAATCACAATCCTATCCTCCTTTCCTAGTGCTACATACTAATTAATACTAATATTATTTAACATAATCAATAACCTTCTGGTTCCAGTCCAAACACTAAAGAAATAAATACACTTCATATTTTGGCCAGTTCTTAGAATTCCTAATCCCTCAATCGCTCCTTCAGTGCAACCTCGAGACTCTAAATGAGGACGTGTCACAGTAGGTTCAGCAGTCATACACGTGTTGCCCTTCATACAGAGGACTGAAGGCAATGCTGGACAACTTCCAAGAAACCGTTGGCTTCAGTCGGAAAGAGAGCTTTTCTGGAGGTTCGAGCAGCAGGAGTGGTTGTGGGTTTAAACCAGACAGGCCCAGGATGCTGTTGACAGGGTTAGTGCAACATCTCAGGGAACATTGCAGAGCCTAATGAGCAGCCATGTCATAACATCTCAAACTGTTGTGCGTGTGATCCGACAGCTCTTCTGTTCTTTGTGTGCTGGGGTGAGGTCAGTCTGCTCACTTTCATTGCTGTCTTCAACAACACGTGCATGTTTGAGTGTGTCATAAAGGGGACAACAGAAAGAAGCATATTTAGGGCAGGACAGAGACTGATACCAGCACCGTCTGCCTCAAGAGATTTGCTGAAAACAAACAGAACAAATACCAACGCTCACAGAAACAACCAGATTCAGGCTTGACAACTTGTTTTGAATTAAGCTCACTTCTGGGTGTAGGTGATTATAAAACCAGAGGGTCTTGTTCTTTAAAAACTCGGCTATTTATCTTGTCTGTTTTACTCGACACTAAAGTGTGATCATTCTCCTGGTTATTCAGTGAGCAGAATCCGTAATAAAGCTCAGGATACATCATGCCTCAGTCATTAGAGAGCTAATCACGGACTGGGTTGATCTGAGGTGTGCTTAAAATGAGCTACCAGGCAACACCAGTGGACCTGTAATGTAGAGCAGATAACTACAGAGTCTGGAGGAGCTTCATTAGCTTCTCCACATCTCCTACTATTAACAAGAGAATTACAAAAATAAACGACAATTTTTTTTTGTTTTATTTCTGATTCTGTTCTGATTTCTGGAAAATAAAAATACAAAGATGATCATCCATAGACATGAAAGATGATTGGCTGCAATCTTCCACCTCCACTTGCTCTACAGGACCTGTGCACTAGCAGGACCCTTTTTTAAACCACTCGCCTCAGGCAGGAGGCTACAGACCATCAGGACCAAATCTCCAAACCACAAAAACTTCTTCTCATCTGCAACCGACCTCAGACTTCATCCACAATACCAAAGACCCACATCATCATCTCTGACCTGCTTCTATAAACACTAATGTTGCAGTAAACCTCAAAATGTTCATCTCATATGTTACATTAAGAATCAACATGGACTACTTTACAACCTGCACTAAAAATGATCCGTTTCACTGGGTGATGTTTACATTCCTGCACAAATCTGTATGAGTTTGGAAATTCGCTCTGTTTACACGAAAGTACTTTATTTATCTACGTTTCCACACAATCACCTTCAAAATAGTCTCCATGCACAGTAATACAGCTCCCAGTGTTCTACTGGAACATCTCTTTTTTTCAAAGCGTCTCAAACACCTTCTGTGATTAATGGCAGATCCTCAAAACAGTGGCAAAATGGCGAGGTGGATTTTCATCTTCAGAAAGAGAGTGAAGTCCACAGGAGCCGAATCTGGCGAGTGGGTGGGTGCGGAAGTGAAATCGTGTGGATTGTTTTCTGATGATCATCATGTAGGAGTTGGTAAACGGTTTTGACATTTTCTACGGTTGAGCTCGTTAAAGGTCTCCTTGATCTGTCGTCGTCTTTCAGTGATGTTCTCATGCTCTTGAAGCACTCAAACAACTCGTCGCTGCGTCGCCGTATGTCAAACGCACGTCACTTCAAACGTCTCTGTGGCAGATTTGCCCAGTTTCATGCAGAATGTCACGTTTGTTCTTTGTTCCAACTTGCTGTCCGTAATGAAATCGCAGTCGTGGGAACGCATGTGGGTCAGAACAGCACCAGTTCACATCACCTCGTATATTTATTATCTATCATTATTTATTCCTTTATTGTATTTTTCTAGTTTTTCATTTTTTTTTATTGTTATAGCAGCAGCACACCATGTCCTTGTCCTTGTACATGAAACTTGGATCCTTATTAAAGATGATTCTGAAACACTGACATTCTTTCTGCTTTATTCCTTCCATCACTAAGAGAAGATGTTTGTAGCAGGATTTATAGCAGGAAGCTGCAGACAACAGCATTCACACATCAGGTGATCGTAACTCTTTTTTTATTACTCGTTTCCAGGGCACGAGACATGATGGCCACCTGAACGCTTGATCAGGACTTCATTCATCAGGCCTTCTTTTTGTCTCCATGTACACAGTGTGTGTGTCACAGCTTGAGCTTATGTTTCTTTCTTTTTGTTGCGTCGCCAGAGCACATGTCCCTAATCAAAAAAATCTGCGAAACACAAGCTCTGGAACCTGGTCCTTTTTGCTCTGGGGGCCTGGGGAAGTTCTTGGCTGTTCTTCTGCATGAAATATGTCAGCGTCTTTGGGCTGTACAGTATTTATAAATGCCGTGCAGTGATATTGACCAAACTACAGATGATTATGTATCACGCGGTGGTCCAGGGTTCGATCCTGAGCTCAGGTTAGTTTGGAGTTTTGGTTGTTCCATAAAATCCATCTAGGTTTCCTTTGGGATCTCTGTCTCCCTTTCAGCTTCCAAACACATGTTTGTAGGTAGATCAGGCTGCCTTTATGTTTTCCTCTTCTTAGATGTTCTCCTAAAGCTGGAGCGCCAAACTAATCTTTATTAAGTGATTGACAGCAGTTGATCAACGGAAGATAAGAACCCAACAAAAGAGGCAGGTTCTTTGGTTTAAGAGCAATATTTTGAAGCCCTCATCCTTTGATGTCCCTTTGGCCCCTCATTCAATCCCAGTTTGATTGAGAACCTGTAAGATTGTGTGTGTACCTACATTTACAATATTAAAAGCAAAAACCATCCCTCCAAACTCATGTCCTACTTATGGCCACAATCACTAAAGTCCAGTCAAGCCACAATATTCAATTCTTACTGTTCCTGCACTTGCTCCAGGTCTTTACCTCCTGTGGGAATGTAAACATGTGTGTGGAGCTCTGTGATGGACTGCTGTCACATCTAAGATGTACTTTTTCATATCAGGTTTCTCAGGATCACTTCCAAAATATTCCATAAAGATGATGGATAAAGAAATTACTGAGGATGACTGAATCAATCAATTAATAAATAAATAAGTGAATAAATGCATGAATTAAAGAATAAATTAATAAGTGAATGAATAAATGAATATATGAATGAATGACTGGATGAGTTAATGAATGAACAATGGCATCACAGCAGAAAGCTGAGTGACTGCCGTTCAGCATCTATTGACGTTTGATTCCATGTACAGGAACATCAGGAGTCTGAGCTTCAGCAGAAGCAGATGTTTTTATTGATGAACATTGATTTATTGACACCACTTTGCTTTTAACACTGAAGAAATAAGATGGATTTGGTGTGTTTTCTTCTTGTTGTTCCTTTAATGGTGTTAGTAAAATGTGTTTGTGTCGCTAAAGCTGGAGTCGGAGGATCAGGAGATCTGTGACGGCAGGAACATTCTTCATGTAGGTATTTTCAGCCCATAGGTTACAGCGCAAAATTATTAATAGAGCAGCCTTCATGCATCATTCAAACGCAATTACAGGACTGGTGTCTATGCAAAGAAGCCTGGAAATGTAGTTATGGGAATGGGTTTTTTCGATTCTCCATCTGGAAGTGTGTAAGATTCAGAGTGTTCTTCCTCACGCTGCCTGGCTGTAATTTGATCAGGTGAGTCTACCTGTTAGGTCTGAGATCTTAGTAGTTCCAGAAGAATAATTACTTTGGTGAAGGCAATGAAATAAATTTTGCCAGAGAAATAGAACAGAGAGCCATAAAGCTGCGTTCAGCTCATCTGTGCTGCATAGAGCGATTTCCATCCGGCTTCCATGTAGAATAAAAACAAGCCGACGGGGAAGAGGAACAGCAATGAGAAAAAAACTATGCAGCAAAAATGAGAAAGAGAAAGAGAAAAGAAAAGAAAAAGAAAAAGTGTGGTAAACAGGATGCGAGGCTCTGAGAGATAAGGATTCTTTTCTTCAAAGTGTTCACCATTCGGTAAATTATTCAGATAAAATGTGTGCATCTTTTATTTAAAAAACATGAGGAAATACAGCAAATCAATTATCAATCATTTGTGATGCATTTCAATGTAGGCAACGTGAAAAATAAACAATCTTGTAGTAAAACATTATTAAAAAATCATATTTACAGTAAAGTTCTGTTATAACTTTAACTGAGTTTTATTTTTTTAACAATGGATATTTTACATAAGTGTTCATTCCAATATAAAGTTAGACTGTACACATTTACTGCCTTTAAGTGGATCCCTAATGAGTAAACCAGTGGTGACTGTGGTGAAGGAAAAACACTGTAAGAGGAAGAGACCATGAGAGGAACCAGATCTCATCTTGAATGTTCATTCATTACAGTTCCATCATTGCTGAGGTTCAGGGATCAATTTCTAATATCTTTAATTGTGTTAAATAACATCACATGAATGCACAAAACATAAACATGAAGCCTGAAGACCATGAAAACAACCATGGAGGACAAACTTAAGACGAGCTGTGGAGTGGAGGATGAGACTTAACTGCATACGCTAACCACAGGAGAACAAGTGAAGAGAAACAGGGACTGCTAGATGCTGAATGCTGAAGGTGACACAGACAACCTGCCCACACACACACACACACACACACACACACACACACACACACACACACACACACACACAGGCCAATGCAGTTAACTTAATGAACAAGACCATTTAATAAGCGTTCCTGGCTTGTTGCTGACCAGACCACTGCAATGAGCGTACATGAGCACCTTCCATTCCCCCTGAAGGTACACTGACACTGATGGAGAACATCTGCATTTCTTTTTTCCATCGTCTTCAAAACCCAATAGACAGATCTCTTCAGATGTTTGACAGAGTGACCCTCAGGTAACTTCATTCGACTTGCTTTCAAACAAAGCTGATTTGCTGACCCAAGCTGGATAAATAGTAACCCCATGTAAATGTAGCTTTCTCAGTAAAGAACCGAATGCAGTTAACTTTAATGGCCCGTTCCTCGGCCTCAGCACATCGTCGAGGATTCCTATTCCTATATATTTCCTGAATATTTGACTGCTTTACAGACAGGAACAAATGCACCCTGTCCCCATGGACACTCTCTGATTACCTTATAAATATTGCAGCTGCCTAGTAGTAATGTAGTCCATGCATAATGCAGGAATCCTAAACACCTCTTCTCAAATAATCGCTGAGCACAACTTAGAGGAAACGTAGGGAAATCCTCTGAGAATAGCATGCCTGAGTTACTCATTTCTTTTTTCAGTGGAAAAATGTAATAGTAAAATTCATTCGTATCTCTTTCTTAAATAGATTTGACTAAAATGAGCAGAAATAAAGTAGAGCAAATCTGATCAAACGTGTGTGTGTGTGAATCCGCAATTAACCTACTCACCAATTACGAATAATTAATATTATACAAAAGAACTCATAAAAAGCTAATTACACTAACAGCAAAATGCACACACACACACACACACACACACACACACACACACACACACACACACACACACACTTATTTTAAAATAATTATACTATAAGCTGAAATAAACCGTAGACATGCCAGAAGACGTGATGTGTAAATAAGATGTGATTCGAACCCTAAATATCTATAACGAGCCCCTGTTCTGACTTCTACAGTGTAATTGGCATCATGAAGCAGTTAAAACACAAAATATCTGTAATTATTGCACACATGCAGTTTAATAATTGCTGCATCCCTTCAGCCTTTTATTATTAGTTAACATAATTCACGCATCGATTGCGCGAGCGCCGTGTTGAGGGATCGATAATCATGACTGAGCACAGCTGTGACCTCTGACCTCAAAGCATGTACACAATTAATCAAAAGTGGTGCTGGGAGTAGATCTGTAGGGATCATGGATATAAAATGTGGAGGTCGACCAAAAGTGGATGTTACGATACCGCTAGCTAGGTTTGAACATACGTTCCGATAAAAAACAGTACAGAATTATGAAAATCTTTTAAATGAAAAAAAATAATAAATATAATATAGTGCTCTTTGTGCAGCACGCAGACTCACGCGTAAAAACAAACTACGCGTGGCATCAGTGATTCGCCTCTAGAGGCCGCTCTCGTAATGACAGCGAACCGCAAGCTGGAAAAACTACCGGTGTGGATTTTTGTCGATAGACGCTAGTTCCAGTGATTGATATCAGTGATGATTAATTGCAGAAACCAATGAATAGGTTGACCCCTGAGATTGTTTTAATGAACTGGGATGTGTTGATGCTGTGGTTCTGATGTCATAACTCGCCTTAAAGCAGTTCCGTGTCAGAAAAGCAGGTGCGGGTGTGACTGGGTGAGTGAAGACCCAAATGCAGAATGCAAACAGGAGTTAGGCAATAACAGACCTTAATAAGATAAGTAACTGAGCAATGGGGTAAGGCAAAAACAATCCAGGGTCAAAACAGGCAAACAAGGAGACAAAACCAAAACCAAAAAAACAGTTGAAAATATCAAAAACCCACAAACAGAACCATGAAGGGCAGATCAGAAACAAAACCCGAAAAACTGTCCAAAATTCAAACCAGATAACTAGAGAGGCAGAGCAGACCAGGGGTCTGGAACAGGAGCAGGAGCAGGAACCAGAGCAGGCAGGGTGGCAGGGGGCATCTCAGGGACTAAGAAGCTGGTGAGGTAAATTGGCCCAGAGTCTTTGGTGTCCTTAAATACCGGGAGGCACGGGAAAAAACGCAAGATGGCCACCGACCCAGAAGTGTGCACTGCGGAACCGGAAGTGCGCACCGTGTGCCCGGGAGATACTGACATTCCAACTTACTCCCTGATCACACTGTACAGTGTATTTAACCATTACATAACAATAAATATACCTAATAATCCATCTCTCTCTCTCTCTCTCTCTCTCTCTCTCTCTCTCTGTTAAGCTCCACATGTTTTTGAGATACCACTGATCCTGTCTTCTTCTGCTATCCAGACCTGCCTGACCTATTCTAAAAAGTTCATCAATGGAAAACCACTCAGTGCTACTGAGAATGGCTCCACATGAGCAGTCTGAAGAACCATGAGATTACTGTGGATGGAAAACATGAAGATGGATTTGGAATGTAATTAATATAAACAAATCTGCTAAATAAACCATCAGTCTACAATCTCCATGAACAGTTCTGCATTTAAGTCTCAATCAGTGAAAAGCTGATAACCTTAACAATGATTCAGTGATTTAAACAATAATTTCTTCTCTTTGGATCTGTCTGATTAATCCTGATGTCCTACTTCTGGATGGAGACACTCTGAGCAGCTGAAGATGTTTCACATCAACAGGCTGAAGAACCATGAAGTTACTAAACAACTCAAGAACTTTAAGAATGGATTTAGACTGTAATTAATATCAACAGTCTGCTCCAAAACAGGTTGCATTTATTCATCATCACTTGTCACCTCTACAATGATGGAACTGTCATAAACGAACATTCGTTGTTGAGGATAAGGATGGTTTCCCTGTAGATTTTCTTCCCTGTACCATCTCATGGAGTTTTTCCTTCACCACAGTCACCACTGGCTCACTCCTTGGCTGGCTGGCTCACTATATTAACTGGCTGGCTCACTATATTAACTGCCTGGCTCACTATACAAATAAAATGAAGTCAGTGTTTCAGTATCTTTACTGACCAACTATAATCATGATAATACAATGCTATAATAATAAAGTAATGCACATCTGTGCAGGAAGTAGTAGGTTTAAATGTTTTGTTGCATTTATACTGCACTATTAATAAATACCAAAAATGCTTGAAAATCAATATTTATCATTTTATGATCTTATGCTTGGAGAAAAGTTTATATTTATGTGGCACAATATTTAAGATCATCAGATTACACATCATTCTTTTTAGACTGAAACCAGACCCTAGTTCCCCATAAAGACAGCTGGGAGATAACCATAGAAGATCAATTGATATTCTGTTCTTTCAGTGTGTGTGTGTGTGTGTGTGTGTGTGTGTGTGTGTGTGTGTGTGTGTGTGGGTTGCCCCAATGCAGCTGTACATTTTCACAGAGACACTGCATTTCTCTATAAGCCCATGTAGTCATGTAGTGGGGCATATGCTTTTCATTAGAGAAGGTCATCAGAAGTTTAAATGTAGATGTGTTTCTCTCTCAGCTTCATGCACCACTTGAGTTCTCGCCTACTTTGCCACACACTGGTCTTGTTGTTATAATCAATCTTCTGTGAACCAACAGGAAAATTACAAGTGTGCCAAGAGTGAAGAAAGGACAAAATAAGCTGCATGCTATATTATCCCCTGGAGGCCTCAAGGTAGCGCTGCTCTGTTCTTCTTACTGTTATCGTCTGTGCAATCACCACCATCAGCAGGAGTCAGCAGTAACATCAAAACAGACTTTGCCAATCAAATTTACTTTAACATTTATTTTTCCTTCACTCATGACCTGACCTTCAGCTTTGACCTTTGCACTTATTTGTTCACTCACCGATCTCGCAGCTCTCCCCATAGTACCCCAGAGGGCAGAGGCAGCTGTACCCTTCCCCTTCTTTCAGACAGCTTCCCCCATGCAGACACGGGTTCGTCTGGCAAGGCTCCTCTTCTGCTGGAGACAGAAATCAAAGGAAAAATGACATTACTAAGAGAACAATGTGAAGCTGAATAACTGAGACACACACACACACCAAGATGTTTGGCCTGCCACTTGCTCCTCTGTTTTTTCTTGTTTGTTTTTACTACTGTCTCGTCATTTATTGTGTATGATCGCAGCACGCTGCTGGAATTGCGTTTTACAACCAATTGCCTCTTAAATACCCAGTCCTTTAAACCACCACCGCCACTGTTGACTTTAATTCCTCCTTTCCTGAGTCTGTTTGCTACCAGGCAGGAAGCACCGTAGAAGACGCGGTCGGAGAGGCGGGTTACATGCCAGGCTGAGGACTCACCTGGATTCTCCGTCTCCAAAGTGTAAAGATCAACCAGGATTTGGCAATGCTAGAAGATCGCTGGAATGCTACCAATGGCTTCAGCCGGTTGGCTCCAACACAGATGTTCTATTTCCGTGTCCCTGCCGCACTGAAACATTCACCCGGGGTTGTGTCCAAGGAAACCTCTGTCCAATTCCTCGTGTGACATAGTCGCCTGCCAACCTTTTCAAGTTCCGCATGGCACTTTGTAACACCAGATCGCTCAATAACAAAACATTTGTCCTCAATGATGTCATCTCCTCTCACAATCTGGATCTGTTTCTCCTCACCGAAACCTGGCTTCCCCCAGATGACGTCAGTGCCTTTTCGGAAATCCTCCCCTCTGGTTACCTTTACCTAAACACGCCGCAACAAACGGGTAGGGGCGGGGGGATAGCCACTATACACAGACAGTCCCTGAAGTGCCGCCAGCTGTCCACTAGAGGGTATTCCAGCTTTTTTAATTGAGTTCTTAGAGTTTCTGTCAGAGTTTCTAGCAAAGTTTGACAATGTTCTAATCTGTGGTGACTTTAACATTCATGTTTGCTGCCCCACTGATAAACCTGCTCATGATTTTAAAGCACTTTAAGACTCATTAGATCTGACTCAGTCCATTTCCTGTCCCACCCATAGGTTAGGTCACACTCTTGACCTTATTATCTCTCGTGGGGTGATTGTCGACTTGTGAGGTCATGGATTTTCCTATCTCTGACCATTCTCTTATACGATTTGACATTTGTGCTGTTTTACCTGTACCAACGTCTACTGCCCCTCATTGCCGTCACATTATTACCTCATCTACAGTCGAGGATTTTATTGCTGGCTTCTCTGTTTCTGATCTCGCCTTTATTGATGAATTGGCATCACCTCCTTGTCCGGACCGTTTCCTTGCCTCCTTCCATACCATCTGCTCCCAGATTATGGACTCTGTTGCACCCTATAATGTAAAGTCTACCAATGTTCCTGCGGACCCCTGGCTCAATGATACAACTCGGGCCCTCAGGCACCTGTGTAGGCAGGCTGAGCGAAAATGGAAGAAGGATAGGCTGCAGGTGTCACTCGAGATGTTTAGAGACAGTCTTGCCACCTATCAGAGTGCACTGAAGATCTTTGATCTCATCAACAGCAATAGCCACCCCCCTGGAATTTTATTCACCACTATCAATTCTGTCATTATTCCGGTGTCTGTCGCCTTGAATGATGTTTCTGTAAACCTGTGCAATGCTTTCAAGCAACATTTTTTGGACAAGGTTTCGTCTGTTAGGCAAACCATTACACAAATCCCCGCTGTTGCCATCTCTACTCGTGCAGCGCAATGTGTGCTAGAGAACTTTGATGCAGTTACTTTGGTGGACCTCAAAAAAGCTGTCCACGAGTTGAAGCCCACCACCTGCCCTCTAGACGCTGTTCCTGCCAGGATTTTGAAGGAGGCTGTTGACACCATAGGTCCCATCCTTGTCTCCTTCATAAACAGCTGTTTTAGCATGGGTACTGTTCACGCTGCTTTCAAACACGCTATTGATAGACCGCTGCTCAAGAAACCCAATCTTGATCCCTCCACACTATCCAACCTCCGCCCTATATCTAACCTGTCATTTCTGTCGAAGTTGATGGAGAAGCTTGTTTTCACTCAGCTTTAGTCTCACCTTCGACTGCACATACATTTCAGTCTGGCTTCAGGTCGAAACATAGCACTGAATCAGCGTTATTGAGGGTCCACAATGACATCCTTGGAGCCCTGGATGGAAAAAGCTCTGTGGTTCTGGTGTTACTGGACCTGACTGCTGCATTTGACACCGTGGATCATGCCATCCTCATCTCTCGTCTTCAGCATGTTGTTGGTCTGCAGGGTGCAGTACTAAATTGGTTCTCATCATACCTCACTAACAGAACTTTTTCAGTTGTACTTAATGATCATTCTTGATCGGTTGCTCCTCTGTCATCTGGTGTGCCTCAGGGATCTATTCTTGGTCCCATTCTGTTTTCTCTCTATATGCTGCCACTTGGTCAACTCATTTCCAATCACAAAGTTTAATTTCATTTCTATGCTGACGACCTCCAGATCTATCTTCCTGTGATTCTGAGTGATTGTTCTGCATTGGACCCTCTCCATAATTGCCTTCAGGATATTAATCAGTGGCTCTCCCAGAGCTTCCTTCATATGAATGAAGAAAAGACTGAGTACATCCTTTTTAGCCCGGACTCACCCAGCAGTTGTCTGAGTTTTGGTCCTCTTACTCCTCAGTTTACACCTACCGTGTAGGTGCAAAACGCGGCATCACGTCTTCTCACCAACACCACAAAACGCTCACACATCACCCCGGTCCTCGGCACGCATCACTGGCTTCCGGTGTGGTATAGGGTGGAGTATGAGCTCCTGCTATTGGTATTCAAGGCCATTAATTGTCTTGCCCCGAGCTACCTTACTGAATTAATAAGAGTTTACCATCCAGCCAGAACTCTCCGTTTCTTTAGACATACCTCTCTGGTCACTCCTACGTACAGATGTAAAAAGTTTAGTGGCCGGTCATTTGCTGTCCAGGGACCAAAGCTGTGGAACACTCTTCCAGCTCACATTCGATCCATCACTGTGTTGAGTGTTTTTAAATCGCAGTTGAAAACTTTTTTATTTATACAAACTTTTAACACGTAGCCCTGTTTTAACTGCTTTTTACGTATATATTGTGCTCTTATATTTTTATATTTTTTATATTTCTTATAATTTATTGTCTACTGTCTATTTGTTATTTTTGTTATTTTTTACTGGAAAGTGCCTTTTTGGTTGCTGTAAAGCGCTATATAAATAAAACTTGACTTGACTTGAACTGACCAATCCCTAATTTCATGGCCTTGATGAGCATGTTTCAGTCTGCCTCGGTCTAGATTTTAAACCACAGAAGGTGGAGTGGAGTGTAAACAGCGTCTGGAAAAAAAATTGTTCTGTTGATTTTGTTGAATGCAGTGTTAATGAGTCGTACAATTAGATTCTTTGTATTTTAGGAATTAAAACCTCGCAAATCAACTGTTTTTTTTTTTGTATTTTCACAAACATGTGCCTTGGTGTTGAGGTTGGTTTTGAGCCTACGTTCAATACGAGTCAAAAACACAAATACAGTTCAAATCAGATACTCGAAGACTTTCACTCAAGTCATTTTGGAATTGATCACTTTAAACGTGAAATTGCAGTAATGTGTATAATTTTGCTCATGTTGGATCTTCAGGAACATTTTATTTTACTATTTTGAGAGGAAATACAATAATACAGAAAACAGTTCCCTGAATGACAATACAGTACACCATATCCTCCTGAGACCCAGGGAAAAGTTTTTAATTTCTACTTTTCTATTATAAATTATATTCCTATGCTGGTAATAAACATGTTGCAAAGATTTTTCCAAAAAAATAAAAAAATTTAAATTGGGAATGATTTTTATATCCTTTCAGTGTTTTTGACATTTTTATTTCTTTTTCTACATTTATTTCTTTTTTTCTATTCAATTTTCATTACTATTTTCTCTTGAATTTTTTTAATTTCTGTGAAATTCGGGATTAGATATTTTCCCCATGATAATGGTATCTGATGAAGCATTCTGAATTTTTGGAGATGAAAATGTGGCATTTATAGCACAAGGTTCTGTTTTTGCATCCATGCATTCTGCATCTGATAGAATTTCACTGTATACTGCATCAGAGGGTTGAAATGACAATAAAAGCTTCTGGACATTTGAGGCAAATGGTTTGCATCTAATGCTTCATGTGTGTATTGTGAGATTCTCTTTGAAGATCGTTTTAAGTTCTAGCTGTCTTGTTGATACTCCATAATCCATAAGTTGGTTATTGGCAAATCGTTAAAGCGAATCATTTTACAGACAGTTTCAGTTCCTTGTGCGACTGGATATTCTGTAGAAGCTGAGCATTCAATCACAATACATCAGCACATCAATCAGTGTTCCTCTTTGAACCCAAGACAATATTTGAACCCATTCCCATTGCCTGGTCTTCAGTGAAGGTGTTCTTTCTCTTCATCGTGATCCACCTCATCTGGCTCCTCCTCTGGCTTCCCCTTCTCTTCTTCTCCTTTCACCTCTCTAATCAACTTCACACTCTGACAAATCTATGTCTGAATTCTCTCTCAATGATTTTATACAAAATCTCAGTCTCTGTCATAAAACTGCCTCCTACAAAAAAATGAAATAATCAGAAGTATAAAGTCTTGATGTTCACTGCAGTGTCATTTCTATGAAAATAAATATGCTTAGCTCAAACAAACAAAGAGCACTGTTTAAACTCTTTACCTTTTTTCCTTTCATTAAAATTCTCCTGATGGTTGCGCAATTTAAATGGAAGAGAAAAAGGTGCTTTTTGAGCATTGCATTCCACATTTATATTTGCTCAGATAATTTGATCCACTCTTCTGGGAAGATGTTCCACTACATGTGGTGTGTGTGTGTAGATATTTGTGTTTATCAGCCACAAGGGTGTTAGTAAAGTCAGGTACTGATGGAGGTGAGAAGGTGAGGAGGTCTGGGGTGCAGTCAGTGTTCACATTCATCCCAAAGGCGTTCAGCAAGGTTGAGATCAGAGCTTTTAGCAGGCCACTCAAGATCTTCCTCTCAAAACCATGTCATTCAGATCTTCATGGTGCTGGCTTTGTGCACAGGGGCATTGCCATGCTGGAACAGGATTTGGGTTTCCAAGTTCAAGTGAATGCTAAATTTTATTATACTGCGGCTGAAGACGTCCGACTGAGTGCCTCCAGCTGCTTTGTGGTAACAGTTTGGAGAAGAACCACATATGGCAGGAAAGATCAGGTGTCCCAATACTTTTGGCAATATAGTGTATCTGTTTTCTGATCTAAATATCCCATATTCATATCTAATTAAAATACAACGTGTGTGTCCTAAACAGCGTGCTGAAAGAGAAAAATAACGTATAACTTTTGCTCTCTGTATTTATAACTGTATCGCACACATCATCTGTTCATGCCATATTTATACTCTGTTCCTTCACCACTGAATCACGTTTTTAATGTTTTTATGTTGTTTTTTTGATCATCAGCATCAATTCCAGTAGTCGAATTTCACCTAAATTCTATAACATTTTAAAATAATTTAACTTCATGGATGAAGCTGTTGGTTTCTGTATAGATCTGTTATATCATCTGGCTTCCACATAAGCAGCAGAACGAAGCTCTAGCGTTCCAGAGTAAAGCTCCAGGAGAGGAACTGCAGGTCCATGCATGCCGGCGTGACTGGGGATTGCGGAGGGGAGTCCAGGCTCATGATTTCCAGCACGGTGACAGATTGGCATGAATGTGATGTCGGCACCCTGCTTAACATGATGGATGCTTCCTGGGGAAGGACACTGTGATCCAGCTCTTCCCACTTCACTGATGTGCTCAGCTCTCATAAACAATCCCCTCTTCGCCTTGTAGCGCCACACACTGGCGTCTACGGGACTGATGTGCTATAACGCCGTGAAGTCTCGGCTAAACGTGTTTTTGTGGTGGGATCAGCAATAAACGTGAGATTTAACAAACTCATTGTCATAATTAATTCATGATTGGTGGAATAGGATTTGAGCCCAGCAGAAGTCTCGCTCACGTTCTCCCGGCTTGCTCTGGTGGATTTGGTAAATGATGTACTGTTGTGTAATGCAGTCGCAGCCCAAACCACATCACACACTGCACAGCCTCCATTATAATTTCAGGCTTCTTTTGGACTCAGTAAAGCAGACAAGCAGAAAGTCATATTTCTTGTAATATTTATAATAGAAACTAAAATACACTCATGAATAAAGAAGAAAAGAGCCATGAAAACACGTCATTACTCTGAATGAGTGTAGACTCGTGTAACAGTCACAACACTGTGGTTGTGATGAACAGTGGAGAAGCCTGAGAGAAGCCTAACACACACAGTGTGTCCTTTTACCACCATTACCTGGAATTGTAGGGTGGAGTGTCAGCACAGTAATGGACAGGAAGTGGACAGGAGGTGGATGAGGACAGGAGCAAAGCCAACCATCAACATGCTCACACTAAACCCACCATTATATACAAACACACACACTGCGCAGACTCGCATTAATAATACACAATATGACTCAATGCCATCTGGTTCTTCTCAGACTCTGAGGAAGCCACATTCACTTTTCAGCACCTCAGCTCGCTCATTCAGAGTGATATCTACAGTATCTTCCAGTAAAGATCACACCCAACACTTCCCACAAGTTACTGCACCTCCTGAGCTGAGTTCATGTTTGTTTGCTCACCTGTTCCACTTTCACGGTCATTAGCACTTGTGTATAAACTGGTTTCATGTTGGTTTCACCCACATTCATGTTCAGGTTGATGGTTGCATTTCATATTATTTATAGTTTTTGTATATTCACAGGTGTAATTAACTTCCCATATCTGCTTCTGTTCTATTCTTCTGTTAATATCATTTTGTGAAAGTTCCTTTTTAAGAAAAAAGTTGAAATAGTTTGCTTTATCAGATATCAGGATATTACTATTGATACTGGTTCTAGAATTTATAATGATCTCAGATGTTGAGCTAATTTCTGAGTTGCTCAGGAGCTTCAACTGACTGTAAAAAAGACGTTACTCATAATCACACACTCTGGGGCTCATGATATTTCTCGCTCTTCGGCGTTTTAATGATTTATGATCACAATCACATGTTGGTGTCCAGCGGATGAGGACGAGGGTCCCCTGTCGAGTCTGGTTTCTCTCAAAGTTTCTTCCTCAAAACATCTCAGGGAGATTTTCCTTCACCACAGTCACCCTAGGCTGCTCATCAGAGACAAATACTCAGAATTCACTAACATTTACTTTGCTGTTCTTCAGTTCTTACATTCAGAAAGCTGCTTTGAGACATTGTGCATTGTGAAAAGGGCTCTAGAAATAAACTTGAATTGAACTTGAACTGAATACTGCTGTACAAAGTGAAGAGACACCAGGAGATGGAAGTCAATTTTGTATAAATAATGATTTAACTAAAAGGTTCCATAAACTGAGTTACTGCCAATTAAATTCATCTGATTAGTCAGTTAACATAATTAAAGAGATTTCTTTCTTTCTTTTTCTTTCTTTCTTTCTTTCTTTCTTTCTTTCTTTCTTTCTTTCTTTCTTTCTTTATTTAGCACCACTCAGTGTGATCACATTCTGTTATGCAGGAAATTTCAGAGATCAGAAAAATCTAATTATAGAAATAGGAAATATTCTCACCAATCAGTTGGGCAGTAACACTTCTGCTTCTGCTACAGTTCCAATATTGTTTTATGTTTGAACACCTGATCATCAGCTAAAGCTAAACCTGTATTCTATTGATTTATTGATTAATGCTGTTGATTGATTGGCTGAATGGATCAATGTGTACAGGTATAGCGGTAGTCCTACTAAAGTAGTGTGTGAGTGTAAATCATGTTTTATAATATCTAATATTATATAATACATTTATTATATCTATATATTATCTTTTCATTGTAATATTTGGAACTGCTGGAGGGTCCGTGTGTGATGTATTATTATTATTATATATTAGTGTATTAGTGTCATACTGATCAATCATGTGACAATCCAAAATATACATTACTTCAACTGACAGACAAAATTGATTTTCACAGACAAAAGTGTTTTGGTGTTTATCATCACACTGTTCTTTGAAAAGATGAGAACGTTGTCATAAGATAAATTTCATGCATGAGCACACAGATGGTGACACAGAGGTGCCTCAGGGACTGAAAAAGAAATCAGCACCAAAGGAAGCGGTGATATTTTCTCAAAAGGCAGCTGGGAAATTGATATTCTATGAGCAGGAGACAAGCTGAAGATTTTCCCTGACCAGTTTAATGAGTGTTTCTGAGAGCTGCTCACACACTTCTCAACTCACATCATCCTGCCTTTACAGACCACGACCACTACAGCAGAGTTTAAGGGCTTCCTCTCATTGTTATGATGAAATAAACTTTTCATTGCCTACTTGAGTTTTTTTTTTTCAATCCTGTCAAATGGATTATTGGATTAAGTGGCTCTGAACATTAAACAGGACTCGTAACCCAAGTTGAGAAGGAATAAGACATCGATTTTATTTTCAAACAATTAGTCATGACTTATCGCTTACAATGAGACGGGGTTTGGGTCTATAATCAGGGGGTGGAGTGTGCAATACACATGCAATCAATATTCCACTCATTAAAAACACAAACGAGCTCAGTGTATAGTGTGAAATATAGTGATCCATTACTGAACCACAACCGACGTTTCCAGATGAGTTTAATAAGAGAAAAGAGATGTTTCACATAAACACAGAAAACAGAGAAAACTATGTAGCAGAAAAAAATTATATATATATATATATATATATATATATATATATATATATATATATATATATATAAAATGTAAATAAAGCAAAATAATATAAAATATCATGGATATGTTTCCATTCCTATATCAGATTTTTATTCTACAACTAAATTTCTACCCTTTTATTTTTTTTATTCTACTTTATGAAATAATAATGATGATAATTATCATTATTATTAATAAGACAAATAAAATCTGAATATTCTGGAGTGGATCGAAATATGAACCATCACAGTGTAGGAGGGTCTGATTACTAACTAATTTCCGGACTATAAAGCGCACCCATATATAAGCCGCAAAGATTTAACAAAGATTTTTATTTTGAACATAAATACGCCGCACCTGTCTATAAGCTGCAGGTGTCTACACTGAAACTAATGAACTTTACACAGGCTTTAATGAAAGACAGTGTCTGTTACACGGTGTAACGGGTGAAATATGTTGTGGCTCCTTTAAGAGCAGAGCGGTATTTTGGGAATAGCCTGCCGCCGCATTTTCCTGTATTACTGCGTGTGTGCAAGACTGAGGAATATGTCCTTTATTATTTTCTGATGCTGATTTCTAAGTTTCTTTGACTAACCCGTAACGCTGTTGCCAAGAAAAATAAAATAGCACGAGTTTGGAAACCTGTCTGTGTTTAAATGATTTTTGTTGTAACTGGAGTTAGTGAGCTCTCCTTTCACCCAGCAGCCCACCAAGAAAGTCATTGTTCACTGTCTTCCTCCTTCTTTTCATAACTATTTCTCTCGGGAGTTTATCTTTTGGCATCGTCGTGTGTTTAAAAATCGCCACCGGTAAAAGTTTTTTCTCCCGATGCCGTGCAGCTCAGAACACAGGTGAGGTGCGTTTTTTCGTTTCTGTTTGGAAATTTCATTAATCTAATGTTCTGGGGTTTAGTTTTTTGGCATGAAGTTTGTGAAACCGGGAAAAACCCAGGAAAAATCCATAAATGTGCCGCTTCGTTGTTTAAGCCGCGGGGTTCAAAACGTGGGAAAAAAGTAGCGACTTACAGTCCGAAAAATACGGTACATCAAAAGAATAATACATCTGGACCTTCAGATCTTGAGAAGAATTCTGCTGGAACACAGACAAGTCTATGGAGGATTTTCTAGCTTTTATTCTAGCAGGGATGCACTGATTTCACCACAGCTGTGAGAATCAAACTGATAATATTGAAAACGATATTCTGAGCCTTGATATTGACAGCCAGAAATAATGTCCAGTCTTCACAACTCCACGTTTCATGTTACTGTACATCCAATTTACGACGTCTACTTTCTTCACATCAGGGATAATTTCAGTACAATTGATTACAAACAGATTTAGTTTACTATATCAGAACCCCAGAAGGTCAGAGGTTTACAAACACCAACGCATCTGTGTCTTTAACAGTCTGAATAATTCCAAAAAATGATGTATTGATTTTCGAAGCTTCTGATTGGCTGGTTGTCATAATTAGTTAATTGAGAGCACACATGTCTTTGTGAATGGGTCTGATTTTACAGATAGTGCCCTTGATAACGTGGGAATGATGCACCCTAAGTGAGATCCCAAGCTTTTAAAGACTTGTTCCTTCTCAAATCCAAACTTGTATAAAGATAGCTCAAAGAAAATAACATGAAAGTATCTGAGTGGCCAACATGAAGGCCTAATATAACGAGCCTTCTAATGTAGAAAAATAAAATCTCAGTTGGAACAAACAATTTGTAATTTTGATAGAAATATTGGACCTGCTGGTGATTGAGTAGGTTACTATATTTTACAAGTTCACGTATTGGAAGCTCAGGAGCCCAAGAAGTTTGACATTATTTGAACACAGTGGGGAGATCCACAAAGCTGACTGCGTTACTCCAGTGTTTGATTGGTGCTACTCACTATTTTCCCCAGACTTCTTGAGATCAGGACAGAAAATTGATCCATATGGAAGAAGGTCAGGGTTTAGAGTTTAGAGTTTAGAGAAATTAGGATACAATTAAGAATCATTTGCAAACTGTTAGACATTACACTGCTGATCACTTAAAATCCAACCTTCATTTGGGAGATCTGGGGGATATTGTATATGTATATTTGATCTGTTAACTGGTTTCACGTGTCAGATAAAAGAGAAAAGTTGTTGAGTCAAACTAGTGAATAACTTTAGTCTATGTAAACGTTTTTATTCTACATATTTCATCTTAAAAAATAACATCAATGTGTCACTAAGTTCCTCTGATTATAAAACACTGATGTTAGCTTTGAGTTGTGACTGTCATTACATCCTGCACAGTGGGAAGAACTGAAATCAGATTTTTATTGGAAAGTTCACTGCATCCCTCACCCAGAAGGTTCACTTTAACATGTGTTAGGGACATAATTACCTCCTAATGTTATACTTTACATTTAAAAAGCTGTTTTCAGTTGAAATCAATCTCATATTGCAGATCTCGGTGCTCATTCCCAAGTCCTACAGCTACCCTGCCTGTCTGTTCCCCTCTCTTGCCCTGCCATTCACTTCCAGCTTCCTCTAGGTGAGAGCCTCCTGTGCTGGGTGAAAGCTTTGAGTGCTTCACCTGCTGGTTGGTAATTACCACAGCATAGTCTTAAGTGGGGTTCAGGTCTGAAGAGTTCTGTGAAAGACCATCCATCTTGTCTGAATGTGCTTCAAAACACATCTGCTGTGTCCAATCATAAACAAGCAAGCTGACTTCACATCAAGTGCACTTCTCCTTCTTCTCCTGCGATGTGATAACGAACAGCAGAATGGAGTTAGACTGCAAATACGAAGCCAGAAGGTGTGTACACACAGGCAGGATAATCGGTTATAAATGATGAAGTTATAAACAAAGAGCAGGACCACAGGGGAGTCTCAAGTCTGGGGAATGAGCTCCATATTTATTCCACAATTCTACCTTCACAAACTCAAAAATAACCTAGGGAGTGTCTTTAACGAGTCCATGATTGAGGAACAGGTGCAGGTGATAATAAACCATGGCTGAGAGGGGCGGAGTCACGAGCCATGACAGACTCCCTGACTCTGTGTTCAAATACACACACACACACCCCCACACACCATTTTCTTTATAAATAAAGACACATCTGCACATTGATGCAGTTATCTAATCAACCAATCATGCAGCAAAAGCCCAATGCAGAACATCATGCAGATAGAGGTCAAGACCTTCAGTTAATTTAATTAAATTAATTCAACAATTTCTCTATAGGCTCAAAAAAGTATTTTGATTGTCATTAATGTTCACATCAAACAGCAGAACAAAAAAAAAGGATGATCTCTGATTTTAGCATGGAATCATGGCATGGATGATGGTACCCTCAGGTTTGGTTTGAGTATTTCAGAAACTGTTGGTCTCCTGAGATTTTCACAAACAGCACACTTCTAGGAGTGACAGAATGGTGCAAAAAAAATCCATGAATCCTTGTAGTGGATTGAAGATGAAGCCGGTTGTACACCGTGGGGTTTTTACTTGTGTCCCTGTTCATCCCCACAACGCATTTGAAATAAAGCAGTAGAGATAAGAATTGTTTAATTACTTGTTTAATCTATTTCATCTGCGTCATCTGTACTTTATTATCATCGCTGCTACACTGTAGTGAAAATTTACTGGTGGTTGTAGTGGTCTTGAATTTACATGCATGACCAGTGTCTCTGTTGCTGTACAAAACAACATACAACAAGTAGAATAACACACGGCATGTGCTTCACATGATTATTAACTATAGAATGAAATGTTCTTCACGACACCTCAAATAAAATTATACAACTGTAGAAAAATCAATATTTCAGTTTGCACCGAACTGGTTTGTTTTTTAAAGCCCATTCAGCAACACCAGTGGACCAGATTGTGAATTGTGTCAGTGCTTGCAGCAGCACAGAAGAGTAAAGCATCTGAAGGTGTCATGATGTCTAACTGAGGAGAGCCTGGCAGATCCATCAGCTAAAAGTAGAACGTCGAAGCCTTTTCCTGCTAAGAGCAGTGTTACTATACATCCTGTATGATCAAAGACCATATGTAGGACATTTCATTGGGTGTGAGACATCGTAAAGTGTTCACACTCGCTTTCACACCTCGGCTGAGATTGTTATCTCTCTGAATCATGCTTTCAGCACCAGTGTGAAAAACTCGATACTCTGCAGGTTGTTGGAACATAAAGAAAAGCTCAATAGTGCGCTGCTCCGTTACTCCATTTTTGAACCAGCGGAGGTTAAGGGAAGGGCAAGAAGTCAAACCGTATTCATCAGCTTCAAACACACTCTGGATATGGAGCAGTGTTTAGAAGCAGTACTGTGCACACACTGAGTGAGGAACCCTGACCTTCCCCACTGATACGATTAATATTCAAATGCTGGGGCTGCTGACTGCCAGAACATATTGCATCAGCTCTACCATCAGGACATCTGGACACACTAAAGCTACATTCACATTACCAAGTTCAACAAATCAGATTTCCAGTTTCTTGGCACAGTTGCTTTTTTTTCAAACTAAAGACTGAATAAAAATCCAAATCAAATGGAGGACAGCAGATTATTTTAATGAAAACATGAGGAATGGTGAGAAAAGTCAGAGAGAGCCTCAGGGTTCTGAGTGGGATGGATGGCATTTCTCTCTCCACTCATGAGAGTAATTGTGTCTGGTTGCAGGTTTCTCTGAGCTCAGGAACACTGAAGATGTTGCCGTTTGCATGATGTGGCTTTACACGTCTTAATTCTATTCAACGTTATTTTTATAAATGGATATTGTTAATGCATATGATCACAAAATACAGAAATCAATACAGTGATCGCTTCAGAATTCTCGACATTTCTGGTATCGTGTGTATCGTGGCTCAGAGGAGCTCAGAAGAACAGTTGTTGCTCAACAGTCTGGAGAAGTTTAAAAAAACCATCGCTAAAGAGTTTGAACTCAACAAATCCACAGTCAGACAAATTAAGGACATTTAGTAATATTGCTACTGTAGCCTTCCCAGAGGTGATCTACCAACAAAGATCACTCCAAAAGGAAGAAGACTAGTGGTCACAAGGTAAAGAACTGGAACTTCAAACAAACAAGTCTTATATTGGCTAATTTTAATATTCATTAATGCATCAAAAGAAGACTGAAGGACCTCAGTGTCATCACAAGGAAAGGGGGAAACTCTCCAAAAAGAACACTGCTGCTCCTCAAAAGGTTGTTAAAGATCATGTGGAACGACCAGAGGAAAACTGTTTGTGGACTGATGAGTCCAAAATGGAACATTGTGGTTTAAATGTTTCCAAAACATGTTTGTAAAAAGGAAACGGTGCGTTCCAGCATAAGAACCTCATCCCATCTGTGAAACATGGTGGTGGTAGTATCCCATATGGTTTAGGGATGTGTTGCTTCATCTGGTCCAGGATGGCTTTATCAGGCACCAGTAATTCTGAAGGAAAATGTCAGAACATCTGTCTGTGAACTGAATCTCAAACAGCAGCAAGCAAGGCAGCAAGACATCAACCCCATGTTCTACCAACACAATGTTCTACCAAAGAATGGTTAAAGAGGAGCGAGGTTTTGGAATGGCCTGACCTTAATCCAATAGCAATGTTGCAAGGACCTGAAGCAGACAGTTTATGTGTGAAAACCCACCAACAGTTGAAACTGCTCTGTACTGAGGAATGGACTAAAACCCCTCCAAGACATTATGCAGACTCGAGTCTGAAACTGTTCATGGTGATTTTAGTCCTAAAGCATTGTAGCAGAACTGATTATATAAATTACAGTCCAAATCCATTTTCACGGTTCCTCAGTGTTTACCATCCACAGTAATCTCCTGGATCTTCAGCCTGTTCACGTGAAGCCATCCTCAGCAGCAGTGAGTGGTTTCCTATTGATGAGAACTTCACCAGGGGATCAGGATGGATCAGGCTAGTCTGAAGAGCAAAAAGGGATGGGATATCCCTAACATGATATAAAGAAAAAACATTGACTCAAAAGAAAACCTCATTCTTATCTGTTAACCTTCAATCTCAGATATTTGTGTCTGTAGTGAAATATATATGAAGGAAACTGCTTTTGGGTCAGAAACAGAAATAAAGAGTTTGGGAGAAAAATGGATCGAATGAAAAAGACCACATTTTACACAAAACTCTAATTGCTTTTTTAGAGACGGAGCCTGAGGGGATTTTTTTTTTAATCAGGATTGAACTTTCTGTGTTTATTTTTTCATCAGATCTCAAAACAAAATCCGTTCTGCAATCAAACTTTGTTTTTGGTTGTTGTTCTAAATGTCAAGAATATAATAAAGATGCAGGAAACACAGCACATAAATCTTAAATATAAGGAGGGGTTTCATGAATTTTCTCATATCCGCTGTGTGTATTTATGGATAAGCCTGCTGAGATATTTACAATAAGAACTTGTAGAATCTGCAGATTCGTGCTATATTCTCTGGATTCTCCAAAAAAACATCTTTTTTTTTAATCAGACCAAGATCTGCTTCTCCCCAAAGCGAATCCCTGCTGTTACAAGTACCAGCTTATAGAATTGAATAGGATTTGATATGGTGTGACTGACGGAAATAAACACATGCATTTTCAGTCTTTACCATCAAAAGAATAAAATCTGATGAAACCCATGTTTTACAAAATATTCCAGAAAAAGACCTGAAGCAGATCTTTAAGCAACTTTGATTTCTTAAGTGAGCAAAGAGATCTTCATAAACGTCGCAAAGAAACAAGACACAACGTGGACGGGAAAAAAGCAGCAGAATGCGTTCGTGAGTATAAACCTGAAGGAGCTGGATGTAGCAATAAAGAAAACAGTGCAGAAAATCAATAACCTCCTCACACTGAATTCAAGGTCTGGTAGGCGGCAAGAAGCAGAAAAAACACACGAACAAACCCAGAATGCAGCTCGTGTAGAGCTCGATTCTCCCTCTCACTGGATTTAACACACAGATCGTATATTCAGTGTGTTTTACCTTGCAGGCAGAGTAGGTGGCCTTAAAGATTAGCTGGAAATTTAGAACTCAAAGCTCCTGCATTTTATCATCAACAGGATCTGAAGCCGAGAGCATGAACTTCTGACTTCACACAAATGACTTTTGCTTTGGACCAAAATATACATTTACTTTAGTGTATTCTGCTCATTTGCTTGGATTATGCAGCAAAATGCACACACTCACACACACACACACACACACACACACACACACATTTAGAAATGATTTTTCCAGCATAAGTTTTTTGCTGACTTTGCATTTTTACTGCACTGAACTTTTATTGTAATCAACGCATCTCAGCTCATTAGTAGAGGGAATGGAAGAGAAGCTCCTGCTGCTCACACGCCGTATTAGTGAAATTTACACACAAAACCAAAAGGCCTGTCAAAAAGAAAGAAGGAAAGTTAGAAATATTACAGGCTCTGTACACATGTGCTTTGATACGCAGACACTAATGAGCTCTGTAGCACATATTTATTTATTGCTAAAAAAAGTAACTGAAGATAATTAAGGATCGTGCTGTGCGGTCGAAAACACGGTACGATGACAAGAGAAACGCCATTTTCTCCATTTCCTCCAATTTATTTCCACCCTGCAATCAGTTCCTGCTTATTATCTGATGCACAAATATCGCAGATATTCTAGATATCGTAGGTTTCATACTGCTGTCTGATATTAATGATTAATAAAACGCATTATTTTATAAAGTGTCTGTAAAGTTGATGTAAATTCTCTAATCTCAGGGGAATGAGAACAAAACCGAGCACGAAACATGCAAATAAACAAATCTTCACACTGATTCATTCATTAAATTCACACAAGTGGCACAAACAGAGAGACGAGCTCCAGACGTGACGGAGTGACGCTCCTGCTCTGAGAGAGATGGGACACTGCGCTGTGTTCTGGAGGATTTAATTATGAAGGAGGAATTGTTTCAATAAACTAGTATTTGGGGAAAAAATTCATTTGTTGTTTCCAATGTCACAGTTCTTCATCTGAACAGTTCATTTCTCCAAACGTTCAGCTGAAACATTTTACTGTGTCTCTTATAAAACTCTACAGAGATGTTCTTCACTAGATGGAGTTTTTCTTCTTCATCCAGAGCAGTTCAGTAGGATTGAGGTGTGGTGACTGGGCAGGTGGTTTCATGATAGATATCACTCCAGACGTCTGTCTGCTCTTTAAATATCACTTACAGAACTCAGTCGTATTCATCGTCTTGTTGTACGGTGAATTCTGTTCCAGCGAGCCGCAGTCTAGACGGATCTGCATGGTGATGAAGTGTGGAATAGGAGCCGTGATGGTTCAGGATTCCTTTCACTTTCTGGAACCTTCACTGCTCCAAAACAACCCCATTACTGTGTTTCTCTCTGCTTTCACTGAGTTTATTGCACAGAAACAACAGCTTTTTACATTTATATATAATTTTTTATAATTATCATTGCAATGAACAACTTTTTTTAAGCAGAATTGCAGCCAAGACTCTGAGAACATTCAAGATCTTCGTAAGAGCAGCGATCCTGAGAATTCTGTGCGTAAGCAAACCGCAACTAAGCAGCAGCCGAGATCGATTCCTTTTACATGAGAGCAAAATAAATCCATGTGAGAGCGAAAAGAATGTGTATTGTGATTGATTACTGCGTTCTTGACATTTGGCAGAAAAAATTAAGTGATTCCTCCAAGCTACATCCTGAGCAGAGCCTCGGAGAAAAAACTACATTTACATCCTGTTTTCTCACCTGATATAATAAAAACTCCAGATAAATCCAGTTTCTGAGCGTGACTGAGATGCATTGTGGTACAGGAGCGTGCAGTGATGCATACATTTCACTGGGAGGAACAAAGTATAAAAATATATTGAGAAAATGCTGTGCTTGTTATTATACACTCTGAATGAATGCCTGGTTGTGGAAATCTGTGCTGGTGAGAACTTTAGAATGAAGAACCCAGAACAGGCCGTGCTGTAATATAACATACAATACAATATAACACTGAAGACTCCTTCTGCAAATCTCATAAAAACCTCCTGACAAAAAACTTCACTATGTTCACAACTAACGCTTTTATCCTGAGCGACTTACAATCATCTCATTTATACTGAGCAGTTAAGGGCCTTGCTCAAGGGCTTAAATCCCCCGACCTTCAGAGCTTTAACCAGTGTTTTTTTTTGGTGAGTGTTTAAAAAAATACAAATACTGCACACTTTATGATTCAATAATTCATCTTTACTGTGTAAGTGATAATCCAGGTGTAGATGTGAGATGTTCCAGGATGTTAGTGTAGATGTGGAGATGATGAAGGTCCCGAGGTGAAGTGGAGAACATTATAATGGTGTAAGGTCTCACACCTAACTGTGGATCATACCTTATTCTATGGTCACTTCCCAACAATGAGGAGTTCAAGCTGTTATTGATGTTTGCAGAGTAAAACTGACTGAATGGATAAAAAAATAACACTTTTAATATTTTATATTCTCCTCATTACATCTACAATTCTGCTGCTCCAAATCACACACACAGATAAAGTAGTGCCAGAAGATCACATTGGTATGAGGGAGAAAGTGTGTGCTCTACTAATAAGGAAGCTGTTGGAGTAACTCGTGGTGCGGAACATTTTCACATTGTTCTAATTATTAAATCTAATCTAATTTATAAATTATTAAATTATTTATTAATGATTTCCCTCTTTAACTATTTAACCTTTAAGGCTTTTCGACCAGGAGAAATGTTCAGATTCTGGTGACATTCTTTAAAAATGTAAAAAAAAAATACAGATAAAAGCGTGCGTGCGCATGTGCGTGTGCGCGCGTGTGTGTGCGTGTGTGTGTGTGTGCGCGCGTGTGTGCGTGTTCCTTGTTACACATAATCTGTAGACACACCTCTAAATAGAGCTGATTTTGATCTACTCCACCTCCTGGTGCTCTTCAGCTCCTTGGTGGAACGTTTTGGGGTCCGCTCTCTCACGTGTGCATGATGGTGGATCTTTGTGTGAGATGGGCGTCTCTTTATGAATATTGATTGACCTTTGTGAACGTTCACGCAGCCTCTGTCACATCAGTGCGATCGATGGAACAGCACCGAGGTGTGAGATGAGACACGGCTCCTCTTTATCTCATCACACGATGATGCCTGTTTGCAGAACCATCAGAAAAGCTGGTATTTTTCAAAAATGCTTCTGTACGATGCCTAAAAGGCCTCTTGGGAAGAGAAGATAGCATAAACCTCTCCAGTAGAACATCATTGATTAAAAAAGCCGATGCACTTCCACCTGCCCTGCAGGAAAATAGAAGACAAGCCAGGCTCCGTTTTTAACTCAACGCATCCTGCTGCTTTTATTCAGTCCTTCACCTGTCAGGGTTTTTTTTAGTCATGGAATGTCAGCTCTTGTCTCTAAAGTCCAGGCTACAGTGAGATGATGATGAATAGAGGAAGAGGAGGATTCTCCTCAGCTGTTGGGCTGTAAATAATGTCATCACAGAAGATGAATTTCCAAGCGAGAAACATCAGTAGTGGACTTTTAACAAACAAACAAAAACAAAATAATGACAAGAAAAGAAAAAGTCTGGAGTCAATTACTGCACAAATCTACTGGCGTCTGTCAGCATCGATTTGTTCAGGCTTTAGATCTTTGCTTTAGCAAGCTGCCCTAATTCCACTACTCCTGACCTTCTAATGAGATTCCCAGAGCTGCTTCAATCCAGTGTCGTGCTCCTGCTTTCTTTACATTTATTGTTGACGCGTGAGACACAAGAGAGGAAAATACAACGTGGAACAGGTGATACATGACAAACGAGGCTTTCTCTCTGCAAGCTTTTAAGCACCTTCATATAAACCGTGTTGCTCAACAAGCAGATCATAACACAAGCTAGTGTGGAGAACATGACTGACAAAACAAAAACAACACAGAAGAAACTCACCGGATGAAGCTGAAGAGTCGTGTTCGTACTCAGCTGTAGCCGTGCTCGTGTTAAATCCCACCGTGATGTCCGTGGGAGGAGCTGTTTGGGTTTCTGGTTCAGTCTCGCTCTGATGAGATGTTTCCATCACACTTGGTGTGGTGAGTTGAACTGTGTTACTTGTAGTCTCAAGTCTTAAACTGGTCTCAGTAGTAAACGTATCTGTCTGTGGTTCCTCGGTTTCTTCCTGAACCACAGGCAACTGAGTCACTGATGTTGCAGGATCTGCAGGATCTGTAGTCGGATCTTCAGCAGTGGTGGCATCTGTCGTGTGAATCTCACTGTAAAATGTTGGCATTTGTTCAGTAGCACTTGATGCTGTTTGGTTAAGTTCTGAATTGGTGGCCACGTAAGGAGTCGGGATTTCAGATCCATTAGGTGCATGTGTGTTCAGATTCTTCTGGACCAAATGCACTTTAAATGGAAAGGTCTCAGATTTTTCTGTAGGACGATGAATGTACAGGATTTCCCCTCTGGCCTCCTCAGGACCTAAGGCATCTTTGGAGACACCTGTGCTTTGGGAGGGTTGTCCAGTTGGAAGATCTAGAAGCTCCCATTGCACAGTTGTTTGTAAGAGAACATTCTGTTCCTCAGTGGTTTCCAGAGTTCCCTGCTTCATGTGAGTGCTACTGATAAATAAATCATTTCCTCCACTCCCGTCAGTGTCGCTCAACTCTTCTGAAAGCCCTCTTTGTAAGGAGGACTGTGATGCTGACACTTTTGGCAGTGAGTAAATCTCATCGATATGATCCTTTCCTTCACCAGAGTAGTTCTCATGAGTGTCCCTGCTGAACGGAATTGTCATGATCTCCATCGCCTCTCGTTTGTTCTCCACAAGTCCGCTGGTCTGAGTTGTGAAGATCACGTTACTGTTTGGGGTGGAGTATCCTCTCAGAGACTCAAACTCCCATTTCTGCTCACTGCCCAGCACTGGCATGGAGCCAGAACTGCTCCTGGAACCCATGGGACTCGTTGCAGCTGTGGGATTCATCACCTCCATCCGTCCTGACGCAATTAGTCCTGCAGAAACGACACCATACTGCAATTAACATTGTTAAGGGGGAGGAGACTGCTTTAAATGCGTGTTTAATTAGTGAGACAAACGTGCTGCTCCACCAAAACTGCAGCTATTAACTTTAATGTATGCAGTCATGCACTCACTACATTCATTATCAATCCATCAGACCCCTTCAGATATCCAGACTTTTCCCTGAACACACTTTAGGATCTCATGGCTGCATTATAAATCCATAGGCATAATTCATAAGCCTGGGCTGCAGCACTGAACTGCCCCAGTTATTACCCCTGCAGTATATATTCCCTTACTGTAATCAAGAACTTTAACAAGTAATGGTAATAAATCAGTACCTTATCATTACAATATTTTTTCAGCAAGACACCACAAAGCAATCCTTCATTACAAAACATTAAATAAATGTGAAGGAACATGCAGGAAGGCCGTCGTTTTCCTTCTCAGAGTCGATAAAGCACCATTTAATGTGAGAAACCGGCGGCTAACAAACCATAAGTCATCCACTGCTGTGCGGTGCAATGATCTCTGCCATGTTCACTCTTTCAGCCGTGTTCAATCCTGATCTCAAACATTCTCAGGTAAATAAAACACCTGGTTCATATTATTTACTACTAATTAAGAGTGTATGGATAATTTGGTACACAGGTAACATGATCTTCCCCGGGGGGCTACATGCTGTGGGAACAGCACATTAAGAGATATTCTGTGATGGTGATGAAATATTTAATCAATAATAAATTATTCACTGCTCTGCACTTACAGTGTCATATAATTGTAGGCCAATTTACATAAGCAAGTAGCTGTATAATTAATGATCTGAATAATTAATTAAAAACTTCAATCGTACCATCGAAGCGAGATTTTACATCCATCTGACTTCTAAAGACGTCACATTTGCATGTAGCAGTGGGAAAATGGGAAGAAGGCATGAACGCATGCAGTAACACATTAATAATTACTCTCATTGTCTCAAACATATGTTCAAGTACGTGCTTATTACAGAAGCAGAGGCAAAAAAAGCCCATGTATACAGCAACCCATAAACAGAACATCAGGAATGTCTTCAATAACAAATGATCACATTTTATTGTCTTTCTTATTATAACAAGGACTTTATGTAGTGTTTTAATCAGTCTTGTGTTTTGTGTTTATTTGTACCTCAGTCCTCGTTTTAAACAGTGTATACAGAATAGAACACTTTTATTTATCACACACACACACACACACACACATTACAGCACAGTGAAATCCTTCATTCACATGTCACAGCTTGCCTGAAATCTGGGCTCATGATACGCTGGGTGAGGGCCTTGCTCAAGGGCCCAAGAGTGGCAGCATGGCAGTGGGGCTTAAACTATCACCTTATGTTCGGTAAACCAGAGCCCTAACCACTGGACCACCACTGCGATAGATAGATAGATAGATAGATAGATAGATAGATAGATAGATAGATAGATAGATAGATAGATAGATAGATAGATAGATAGATAGATAGACAGATAGATGAATTAAATATAATTAAGTAGGTTTATCTATCTGTACTTTACTTCCATTTTTAAGATATCTTTACTGTAACTTTCAGTAGTCACTTTTTTCCTCAAATACATTTAGTGAAACGTCACCAATCAGGATCGAGCGCACGCTCTGTTTTACACGTGTTCTAAACGCGCTCGGTGCATCTTCTGATCACCAACATACAGTTCAGCATCAGTTCAACATCAAGCAGAACATTTACAGAGGAATAAATGATGAAGAAACTCCAGACTGGAACTCACCACCACACACGTGACCTCGTTTACACGTTTTTATTAAAGTAGTTTAAAAGAAGGTTTTGGGTTCATGATGATTGTAATAGAAATCAATCAGTGTTTGAGTCATTAATATCATTCTATTAATAGATCAGTGTGCTGAGAGTCACATTCGAGTCTTTACACAGAAACTGAGGTGATTAAGTGAAGAATCTTGTGATAAAAATGATCACAGGAACATTAGAGTTATAATAAATCACTACTTTGGAAACATAAGTTCATTTGAAAACAAAAACTTTTACTTTTTACTAAAACCACCTGCTTTATGTACTTCATCCACCACTGAACTTCTCCACAGCTGAACATCACAATCAACAACAGTTCAAAAACTAAACATAAATATTTTATAAAATATATAGATAAGAATATTCCTCTCAGAACTTTGTATTGAGACGCACAGACAGACTTGATAACTTGGAGCTCAGTGAGTGATGTTTAAATTCACAACCTCTATCAAAATCAAACGCAAAGCAAGAAAGAAAAGAAAAGTCAGAGCAGTGAAGGGTGAAATCACCACCAGAGCCCAATTCACTTAAACACCCCGTGTCTGAGAGACAACAGAACTGAAGCAGCTCCGCCTATAAACATCACTACTGTGACTTCTTTACTTAGTGTACCTGTATGTGTGTGTTTATATACACACACACACACACACACACACACACACACACACACACACACGAATATAAAGACACACACACCATGCACACTGTAATTGGAAGAGAATCTCGAATAGTCTGACTGAAGCGAAGGCTCGGCTACGGTGCATTAATTACATCTGTGTGTAAATAATTCATGCTGGCTAAAGCTAAATTCTTACCCAGTATAAAATGTTAATGCTCCCCATATGACGATGGCTTGGGGGAGAAGGACGGCTGTACTGATGCTGCCTCGTGTGAGAAAACCGTTCCGATATATTGTACCAATCACAGCTTAATGCTGGAAGCTTTAATGTGCCGTTAGTTTTCATGACACATGATGATTTTCCACTTTGGAGGGATATAACGGAAAAAAGGAAAGCAGTAAATCTTAATAATGTGACCTCTTCAAACCCAACACTCCTCGTCTTCTCTTCTGTGGGAATAAAGTAGATCTGAGGAGTAACCTCTTCACTCAGTGTACAGTCTCCCTGGACCACAGCACTTTATGGATCTCACACAGACCTCATTTCTACCTTTATGACCTACTCCTTTACCCATGGTTTACATTTCTATAATATTAGATTAGTCTCATGTCTCAGGATTGGTTATTCTGAAGTTAAATGCTGCTGTCAGTGTGCAGGTTGTGTATCAGTACAGATTTACTGTCCTCTAATAACATACAGTCATTATTGTCAAAATAACTGCCAACTAAAGTGAGTGCACCCTCAGTGTTAACAGCTGTACATGGTGTAAACATGCAAAACCACATGTTCTATTCATCATGTCCAAGTCGAGTCCTCGTGCTGTGCATCAAGTGCTGCAGAATTGCTTTAGAGGTTGCAGAAGCAGAAGGTCCACTCGTCAGTGATCAGACCGTACGCCACACACTGCAACAAACCTGTCCAAGAGCAAGAATTACTGAAACCATGTCCTGTGGTCTGATGAGACGAAGATAAACTTGTTTGGCTCAGATGGTGTCCAGCATGTGTGGTGACGCCCTGGTGAGAAGAACCAAGAAAATTGTGTCTTACCTACAGTCAAGCATGGTGGTGGTATCATCATGGTCTCGAGCTGCATGAGTGCTGCTGGTTCTGGGATGCTGTGGTTCATTGAGAGAAACATGAATTCCAACATGTACTGTGAAATTCTGAAGCAGAACATGATGCTCTTCCCTTCAGAAACTGGACTGAACCACTGTTTTGCAACAGAATAACAAACCCAAACACACCACCATGATGAAAACTGCCTTGCTAAAGAAAGCTGAAGGTGAAGGTGATGGAGTGGTGATAGAGGTAAAGGTGATGGAGTAAATGTCTCCAAACCTGAACCCTATTGAGCACCTGTGGGGACCCTCAAACAGAAGGTGGAGAAGCACCATGTGTCTCACATCCAGCAGCTCCGTGATGTCATTATGGAGGAGTGGAAGAGGATCCCAGCAACAACCTATGCAGCTCTGGTGAATTCCACACCCAGGATTAAAGCAGTGCTGGATAACAATGTGCTCACACACAATATTCACACTTTGGACACAGTTCTGACACGTTCACTGAGGGTGGACTCATTTTTGTTGGCAGTTATTTAGACAATAATGACTGGATGTTGTTATTTTTAGAGGACAGTAAAACTGTACTGATACACAAACTGTACACTGATACCCTAAAATATATCCAACTTCATTTCTATAGTTTTGTCCCTTAAGAACATGAAATGAAATGGGAGAAGAAATCTTGAGGAATGTTCTCACTTTTATGAGATACTGTATAAACTATATTTTGCCATCTGGAATTCTTCCCCAAAATGTACTCTTGTGCAAAAACGCCTCAGGGTTGCACAGTGGCAAATTTATGGGGCTGAGATTTGAACTCATGACCTTCCAGTCATAAATCCAACATCTTATCCACTGAGCCGTCACTGATCCTGTGTGGCTCCTGTGTGGTTCTTTCCCAAACTGGTAGCATAAAGTTGTAAACATAATTATATTAGACCTCTCTAAATGCGTGAAATTTCCCTCCTTCTTGAACTAGGAGACCCAAAACAGTTCCAGCTTGATGATGCCCCTATGCACAAAGCCAGCTCCATGAAGATCTGCTTCACATGGTTGGAGTAGAAGATCTCCTGCTATCTATCCACAACCCTATTGAACTGACAGCACCCCAGACCTCCTCACCTTCTCACCTACATCCGTACCTGACTTTACTAACACCCTTTAATGAATCTTCTCAAAATGTCCACAAAATCGAGTGGAACATCTTTCCAGAAGAGTGGAGGTTCTTATAACAGCAAAAGGGGATTAATCCTGGAATGAGATGTTCAAAATGAAGCACATACCAATCTTATGGTCAGGTGTCCACAAACGTTTGTATCTGAGCTCTATGTCTTTTTGTGTATCAGCTCAGACACTCACCTCAAAGTTCTAAACCTTTCTTTATTCAACACTGTACAGAAATAATCAGGAATCAGGAACAGAAATCTTGAACTATGACCCACTTCAGCACCAAAAAACAGAACTGCATTTTTCTGTAAGGATTTACATGTGAATTCACATCAGTGACTGGAGCTGCGTTCTATAACTGTCCAAATCATCTTCTGCACAGAATCCATAGTACTGGTTCAGTTTTATATAAAACAGGGAGAACTTCCTCCTGCTGATTCACAGCTTTTATACTCCAAAAACTGCTTGTAATTTAAATGCTCTGATTTGCCATGTGCACTAAATATAACCAGAAGTTTAGGAACGTTGTGCATAAGTTAGAAAATAAGATACGCTGTGTGTGTCTGTGTGAGTGTATGTGTGTGTGTGTGTGTGTGTGTGTGTGTGTGTGTGTGTACTCTCTTGAGAGTATCATTTGCTTACTTTGCTCAATTCCATTTCTTATCTGCACCAGTTCACTACGCTGAACTAAATAAAACAGAGGATGTGGGAAGAGAAATATAAATGTGTAAAGCAGAAATGGCCTGCAGCAATACTGAATAAAGAAAAACATACTCTGGAAAAAATGTAATCGATGCATATTTTGTATAAATTGTATGAAAATTTAGATTTTTGATGCTGCTCCTTTTCAGACATTTCTGTAGTGTGTAACAGCTTATGGATGTGTTTGTTCTTTTTCTTTGGTGTTGTAGGAGATTTTTTTGTTTTGATGTTATATTGTGCTCTGCTCCAAATAATAAATAAATGAAATAACTGCACTATTGAATGTATCAGTATTAAAGTAATGGGAAGTGTGATGTGCTTTAAATGGTCTACTTGGAAGTGAAACGGTTTGTTTGGACATTCGGTTGGGAAAATTACGTTCAGGCAGAAAGTAAGAAAGGAATTCTCATAAGATTGGCATCAGTGATGCACTCGTTGTCTGTGAACTCGAGTTGTGGAGAATAAAAGTGAACAGGAGGAATGATCTGCTCGTGTATGCAGAAGAAAGTAAATTCTTAGCCAATAATAATAATATTTCCCCAACATACTCTGACCTTTCAGAAAATAAACTGTATTTTTACCTCTGGGTTCTGTTGCTTGTGAAACCGAAGGTTCTGTTTGGATCTCGCTGGGATTCTTCGACTCTTTGACTGGTACTGGCAGAACCACTTCTTTCTCCTGCTCTAGAAGACCTTCCTCTGAGTACACCGTGGAGGGTTCAGATGACAGCTCTATACTCTCAGGCTCCACAATAGCATTATCAATACTTCCTTTATTCCCTTTAAGCCCACCGTCTGGTCTCACCCTGACGTCCTGGACCTCCTCTGATGTCTCCTTTAATAGACTTGACACTGTTGAAGGAGCTCCAGTTGAAGCACTGCCTTTCCGGTATTTCCATGGCCTCATGAAGGAGTCAACAAAGTTGAAGAGCATGCTATTGCTGGTTGGAACCTGTGTAGATGTGGATGGTGTGGTCAATGAGGGTTCCATGGACAATCTGTGGTCCTCAGATGCTTCCCTTTCATCGGGATCCTCTTTTGCTGAACCCCCATATAGCTC